>NC_142848.1:33778513-34080371 GCF_061612785.1 Hesperophylax consimilis
AAAAATTCCTTCTCGAATAAAGTTGAACGCGATTCTTTTATGTTTTAAATAAAGCCACGGATTATAAACGAGTTGTAATTAAAATTAATAAACGTTAAAATTCCTTCTCGAATAAAGTTGAACGTGATTGTTATGGATTCAAATAAAGTCACGGATTATAAATGAATTGTATAAAAATTAATAAACGTTAAAATTTCTTCTCGAATAAAGTTGAGCGCGATTGCTATGGATTCAATTAGAGTCACGGGTCATAAACAGAAGATTGTGGTCAAAAGATAATAAACCAAAAATATTCTTCTCGGAAAAAATTAAACGAAAGTGATAAAACTTTAATTGGGGGCTTCAATGGAGCCTCGGATTAAAGTCAAATTATAACGGAAATCTATATACCTAAGTATCTTGCTACCGCGCTTTGGGCTCGATCGAAGCCGTGTTACAACGAAATTTTTCAATAACTACCAGGTTAGGGAGGAGATATCGAAGCACATTCGTTACGGCCGGTAGAGAGGGTAACACAATAAAAATTAGGAAAATAATGTTGAGGATGTATCAGGTGGAGGTAAAGATATTATGTATAAGCTCAGGGTAAATCTAGTGATATTCGCGAACACCCCGCCCAAAATGGCAACGGTTGTGTAAAACCCAACCCGGATGTTGTTATTTAGCGGATAGGGGCTGGGTAAGTGTTTTATTTCCAATTCAATTCAACCAAATTCCCAGATGGACTTGGAACGCGTGAAGCTGATATTTGCCGACTGACAGTTACTACTAATCCACTTTAATATGTACATAAAACCAACATGTCAATTTTCAGGATTCCCCGACAATATCAATATAATTACCCTCAAGCCTTACCCCATTCCCAAATTTACCCCTCGAGTAAACTTCATAGTTGGGTAATGTCTGATAGCGTCGCTGCAAATCCGTATCACACAAATACGGACTAGACAGAAGGATTTTTTTCTCACGCTATCACGTGAGAGGGGTTGTCAGCGTGAACGGATCGGGCCAACGAAGCGCTGGATGGACTACACCCTCTGACGGGGCCGTGTGGAGTTATTGGGCACGAAAGTGGAATGGAAATAGTGATGCCAATTGGTAATGAACGGGAACATGGCCTGCAGTTGGGGCGTGTAGGACGAAGGCACTTTGGACGTCTGTGAAAATCCACGTGGAGGGCGGCGGCGTGAGACGACGTGGGGATAAGTCCGCAGCACTATCACATTATCCAATGATGTCGACCGAGAGGCTGATGTAAGCCAACTGGAACGCTCCCTTGGCGGAATTACAGCAGCTTCTTTGAGGTGAACTGTAGGTCTGACGGCACGTGGGAGTTTGAGCTTCATCAGGCAAAACCTACACGACACACTTATCGCGTTAGTATCATGATATGGGATGCAATTACCTTCCCCATCTAGACTCAGTAAAGTAGTTCGTCCGGAGGAATGGGCGTTGGAGCGATTTCGGAAGTGGCGTGATGACTTAATTCGCTTTCTCTTGGACGT
Organism: Hesperophylax consimilis; assembly: GCF_061612785.1. Classification (NCBI taxonomy): domain Eukaryota; kingdom Metazoa; phylum Arthropoda; class Insecta; order Trichoptera; family Limnephilidae; genus Hesperophylax; species Hesperophylax consimilis. Next base: position 33,780,019 of record NC_142848.1, read on the forward strand.
GAATGCATCCGACAGGTCAGGGTACCTTTATGAAATGGGTCGCCAGCTGTGGGGTATAGTGTAGCCACGTCGGAGTCAGCGTTTGATTTCTGATCACCATCCACCGTTCTCGTATTTGGTCAGCGGAGGAGCCAACGTAATTTGCAAAAAAAAAACATTTCGATCACATAGTTTACCCTTCCTCTCCCCCCCCCCTCTCATCCCTTCCCTATAAAAGATTAAGTGTCGAATAACAAAATTAACATATGTAAAACAGAATGAAGGCGACCCCGGAGCTGAGATGACGAAAACCGTCGCACTATGCATGTCAACACCATACTATACTAATTTATGCAATAACGAAACTATTTCATGTCCTCGGATTTATTTAAGGTAGGAAAGAGCTTAAAAGGAAAGTTTTACAATTGATTACTACTGTATTAGAGTTAGGGATACTGTAGGAAACGAGAGTAGGCTAAACGCGCGGTCTTATAAGAAAGTTTTTAAAATTTCAATGGTAAAGGGATCATTCACTCTAATTTAAACGAACCAGGATTACCACAAATATATGCATTAATAGCCCGTTCATATCTCATATGAATTTCAAAACCAAAAAATACACAACGCTGAAAAAGGGGCATTATTGCGAATTAAATCTTAAGATCTTCTGCCGTATGTTCCATACGGGGGTCGAAAGGCTTAGCTAGGGTTCCCTCCTAAGGTAGCCTTTTAAGGGCGCCACCAACAGCTTAGGAAAATCGAAGGGCAATGACCAGGATGTTACAAACATTTTGCAGATCAGGCAGGAGAAATAATCATTATTCCAATATAGGTATAAATGTAGAAGGATGGAATCATTACAAATTCAAAGCAAATCCGAGTTAATTAAACCAGAGTTACAAAGAAATACAGACCTACAACCCCCTGCGAATCAGTTTGTGGTTTTATTGTAGATTGTAATCAATATTTGACACAACTATTGGGGTAGCTGTGGTTAACAGTTAGAGTTGGAAAAGGGTTCTGACTTATCCTTGCGGACACTGCTGGTTATCACTGCACAAACATCCGTAGTAGAATGTAATTAAACGCACTCAAGGAACATGTTCACTGCACCGGTTTTCTTAACAGACTGGCAAAGTATAATAAATCATCTGTAGATATTCACACACTTTTTTAATTTTTTTATTATCAATATAAAGTTATTTTACAGGTTTTTTTTATTTCTGTCTCACTAGGATAAACTTGTGTCGTGACAGACGTCAGACACTGTCAGACAGGGACATGTAATTGGGTAATAGGTAATTGGGTGGAGGAATGAAGGAACATTCAACGCCGGAAACGCAAAAGGGCGTAAGCGAAAATTTTGTAAAAAAATTAGATAATTTTACAGCACGCTTACGCCCATTTGCCTTTATACATATATATACGATATGCTAAAAGGAGATGTATGCCTCGGTAGAAATTTCTCCCACCGAGACAAGATACATAAAATAAGAAAAAAAGTTTTGCAGAGGTTTTACAAGTAATTAATATCTATATCATGTATATTTTTATCATGCTGATAAATCAATGCATCCTAACCGAAGAACATTCAAATAATGTGGTTAATAAAGCTGCATTACGCAATATTATTCACGAGTCCAATCAAATACTCTTGTTTGAAAACGTGCTTGGATTCCCCATAGGAAGGATATCATTTGTATTATTTAACCGTCCTGAAATGTGCTGCTATTTCTCAATGTTTTGTTAGGATTCTGTTTAGCGATACCTTCTACTAAATGCTTGTTGCATATTATTCTTATTTAATAATTGGCTTGCCAGTATGCGCATATTCATTGAAAGACGATTGATCGTTGCTAATAGATATATCATTTTCAGAAACATAGTTTTTTTAATGGTGCCTAATACGTGAACGGAATGCCTAAATATGGCTGAAAATAGCTCTCTTTATGCATTGGGTAAGGACCGTAAAGTCGAGTTACTTTTGAATCGGAAATCACTCGGTCATTTAAGGATTTTTCGGGCAACCCGGATGTAATGACACTTCGAAAATAATTGTCAAATTTGTTGGTTCCTAGTTATATTGAAATATATAGTTGGTTGGATCGTGAAGCGTTTTGTAGACATTTCTAAATTACATCAAATTAAAAAATATACATTCATCAATAAAAAAATATAAAATCAATCCATTTTACGGTACCTTATTTATCTAGTGTTTGGACCTTGACCTCGGCGAGAAGGTTATATTTTTTTTAAAAATCGAACATTGCTACATAGTTATAACGACTGTTATAACTATGACTGGATATTAAAGGTAATACTATTTTAAATAGACTATAATTATGGCTCTTCACAGCCGAAAGCTATTGCAACTCTCTACGTTATTCACTTTTTTTAGGTATTTGTAATTATTTTCATTCAGTATTTCAGAAATTGTAACAATGATGAAGTAAATATGACCTTTAAGTATATAATTTACAGAACATTCTCTTCTGAAATTAAAACTTTTCATTCTCTTCTTCAAAATTTCAGTATTCACATATAATTACACAAATACTTGAAACATCACATCAAATGTATAGTTAATTGACTAGTAATGACACATTCTGTATAACAATCTCTCTGTCTGTGGCAGTCCTACTTCAAGATTTGGACCTCAATCTGCCGCCTAAGCTCAAAGGCTGTGTTGATTAGGAGATCAGAGGTCCGGCTGCTGTATTGCATTACCCGCCCTAATGGAAACTGGAGTTTATAGCTGAGATGACGGGAGATACAGTGGCCATAGATACGTTTAGATAATATGACATCTGTTTCAGAAATTCAAATTGTTCAGAAACTCTTAGTTTCCGAGAGGAGAAAGTAGTCAATCTACATAACAGCATTTTTTTTAGTAAATCAAGTGAAATTGTAATTTTTCTAGGTCAACGTTGATCAAAAAATTGTTCGCTTGGCGGTTAATGTCAGACGTTTAATGTCTTTTTAAAATGCGTCAATTCGGCTCAAACAGTTTTTGAACAGATTAACTTTTCGTTGGCCTGTCAATGTAATCCTAGAATTACAAAATTCTAGAAGTTTTATAGTTTAATTTACCCTAGCTAGAGAAATTTAGTGAGAACAAGGTGCACTAAAAGAAAATACATTTCTCTAAATTTATTTGTAAGTTCATTTATAGTTAAATTAGCTTGTTCACACCACTTTATTAGATCCAAAATCTGCATGTTTCGAGAAAAATATTCTCTTCATCAGGATGAGTCGTATTCTAAAGTTAAATATAGATTAATATTGGGAGTGGGGGAAGTTAATTAGAGAAATATTTGGCTATTATAAGAGACATATATTTTCAGATTTTTAAAATTATATTTGACTTAATTATCAAACATACTAATTACGGTTTTGGAGCCATTGTAACTCTGGTTCAATGAACTCGGATTGGTTTTGAATTTAGTTGTCATTGTGATTGTGTCAATAATTCAAGAAAGCGATAAAATACCTAGTTTAAATTATTACATTTTAGTGAATATTTATTTTTGATCATTCTGCAGCAATTGAGAACCTACTACAAATTTTATTAAGTTTTTAATAATAATAATAATAATAATAAATAATAATAATAAATTTATTTCACATAAAAATCATACAATAAAACATGCGGAAACTTTGACTAGCCAACTAGGAATGGATCCTGTTTTAGGCCAGTCAAATTGACAAGTTTAGTTCATATTATAATTTAGTACTTAATATAAAACAAAACCGGTAAAGTAAATAACAGCCAGATTGTAGTAATAAAAAGACAGATCACCACAGGAGTTGTAAGGTAGAAAAAATGGGAAGGGTAGTTTATAAGTTTATAATATAGTTGGATGATTAGAAAATAATCGATGGCATTGATAAATAATGTACAGATTAATACAGAATTGACAATTGTGTTCAGAGGTGATAAATATGTGTTTTTATATTGTATGGACTTTCAAAAATTATGTATCAGTGTTTTGAAAATAATGTACATATATATTTTTTATAATGAGATTATCTATTGATCAACATATCTTCACTTTTTACCCTCCCTAAATCAAGGAGCCAGTCGTTGACCAATTTGCGCAAAACATTTGTACTTTTCGTTTTCCAAGCATTAGGAATGATATTTAATAATTTAGGTCCTAAGTACGAGAATTGCCGTTGCCCAAGGGACGTCGTAGTTTTTATTGGGACTATTGGATTATTCCTTGAAAGTCGGGTGTCGTGAAGGTGGTCGATGGAAGGGAAGTGCTGACGTTGTTTTTGTGCAAGTAATATAATCTTTCTAATTGAAATTAAAATTAAATCTTAGTATTTTTAATATTTTAACGTTTCGAATACATTTTTAAAATCTCTCTGACTTCCAATTTATATGAAAAACTGTGTACAGGTACCGCTGAAGAGATAATATTATTATTTATTCTACGGCAAATACGCACCCGTATATAAGGCCTTGCCTAGAGCCTAAATCCTTCCTACACCTCCCAGTATGAATGTAATAATATCTGTGCCCAAAAACAGTTCGATAAATCCACGTGTCAGACCAGCTGAAGCCTCCTATATATTTTACTGCGGGACTTATATCGTAAATGTACATAAAATATGTGTTTTTTGGGTTCATTTCGTTGAAACAAAAATATCCAAAGATTTATTTTATAAAGGGAAGGAACGAAAAATTCTCTGACTAGGCGATATAATTATTAAAAATTTACACTCTTCTTCAAAACGTATGGTTCTCAAATATGTCCAAAAACATTATAATTTTTAAAATGTACCTACTTATATAATAATATCAATTCATGGGAATATCACACAAGATATCAACTACAAGTAAACAGTGGCGGATAGTGTCTTGGGAGCAGTGGCGGCTCGTGACTGTTGGGTGTACTAGAGTGCTAATATTACAAAAAATGGCAGTATATGTTGTTGTAGCTGAAAAACATTTTTTTTATTTGCGATTTTTTTATGAAGATTTTCAGGAAATTTCAGTTTGGCCGAACGCCGCACGAATTTCCTGAATATCTTTATACAAACAAATCGAATTTTAGAAAAAAATTTCAAAAATATTTTTAATTGTTTTCATATTAGCACTCTAGTACACCCAAAAGTCACGATCCGCCACTGCTTGGGAGTATTAAAGTGCTAATATTTAAAAAATGCATTATTGATGTTACTGAAGCCGAAAAAAAATTATTATTCCTTTTTTGTATGAATATTTTCAGGAAATTAAAAACTCACGAGCCATCACTGCCCGTAGCAGTGATGAAGCAAATGTAAATTTTAGGGTATGGTAAAAACGTTGAATTAAAGATTGTGTACCGTTTAGTCACAATAAGCAGGCATTAGCAAAAACATAAGGCTGCTTCTCAGTGACGTTTTGCCTGGAAAAAGCAACTTTGGTAGCAAGTAGGTGGCAAACGGCTTTCGTAGTCGAGGGGTAAGAGGCTCTCGACTAGCAAGCCGAAGGACGCGGGTTCAAATTCCGGCGTGCGCAAGTAAATTTTATATAATTTATTTGTGATATTTCATAATTTATTAATTTAAAATAAATAAAAAGAATACTTGCGGCACGTTTCTGAGTGGAAGATAATCTCAGTATCGCCCTGGTATAAGATCACCATTCGGATTTGAAAAATTTCTTGAAATGGCTTCAACCATGTTTGGTGACCAGATATAAATAGTCAGGTGCTCCTCCACATTCCTCTTCCCCATCTCCATCCCCTCCCCACTACCCTTCAGCCTTATAACATAACCCAGTTCAAGTTGCCATAGTATTAATGGCTCTAGATTTTTGGGAGCAGTTGGGACTCTTGTGCGTTATTCATATTTAAAATAAATAACAAAATATAGACAAATATATGTATCAGAGAGAGAAGGAAAAGGAGCGATACATCGAAAGAGGAATAGGCAATACATGACAATCTTGACGGAAATAAATTAATTGTCAAAAAGGGTTACTCGTTTACAATCTTTAGTTTGTGTTGTTTGAGATCTATAATAATAGAGAACTTAACTTCTTTCATTCACATTTAGAATTCTGCCTCGTATGTAATACCTGAAAAGTCAACATAACATTATTATATTTCGCCATTTTTAAAGGCTCCTTTCTAGGGGCTGCTTGCAATATTAATACCGTATTATAATCCAGAAGGGATGAAACACGGAACACTCATTTAAATGGAAAGCAGCAAGTCACTCAGCAAAATGTTAATTTCATGTAAATGCGTTTCGGCGTGAAGCTTTTATAAGTTCAGTGTTTTTATTCGTTGTCTTATTTTACGGATGCTTTTTATTTGATGATAATATTTTGTGAACGCGGTCTTCAAAGATGGCTTTTTTGAAAATCTTGATGTATTTCATGACATCTTTACAAGTCTTCAATAAACAAATCGTATTTTATTTTAATTTAACAAATGCATTTTACGTAATGCTGTTTGCATTATTGAATGGGAACTCTGTCACTGGGTGACTATAACGTGTAAAAGGAAAACAAATGGAAAAAAATACAATAAGTCAGTTCTAGTCATTATGAACTATGTCATATAACCTAGCGTGAATAAGGTCGGGTATATCATACCCCGACATTTTAAAAATAAATATTTAAGAAAATATATATATTGGGATGTACAGTATAAAGACGCGTGAACTCGTTTCCGACCACACAGTCAGCGTAAGTATTTTTCACAACCTTATCAATTCACTACCACCTTAATTTAGAGACAACATAAATTACAATGAAGAACGAAACATACCTTACATGATAGAAAGAAAACATAAAACTAAAAATATTAAACATATAAAAAACACAGAATTTTTTACTGTGCAAACGCATCCAAATGTATAAATTAGTTCCTAGAGAAATTAATATGTGAGGAAAAGTGTAAAATTTAGGCTTAAGTGTAAAATTTATTAGTAAGTATTAGATAAAAACAAAGTGTAGATTAAAATAATAAAGACGATACTATATTAAACTATTCGACTTTTAAAAAATAAAAAGTATAAAGGCAATGCACTTTTTGTACTGTATTTTTTAATGTTCTGGTTTATTTTATAGAAGAACATTTTTATGTTTTTGTTCCGTACTTCAAATGATAATAAGTTAAATGATTTAGTGGAATTATTTAACGAAAGTTTTTGCTCGCCGGTAACTCATTAAAAAAATATTTATTTAATAGATGCTGAGGTCAAATAATAAATATTTTTCCGATATAAAATTGTAGTTTTATTATGTTGATGAGTGTTCGCACAGTATAATATAAGGGATGAGGGAGATATTTGTAAGGACTTGAGGGATAGGAACGTCGGTATTAAATCCTGTTATTGTCCATGAAAAAATTGTAACGAGAAGAAGTTGTCAAAAAACTGTCAAACCCACAGTATAAATTTATACATCGACCGAGGCGGGTTGATGTGTGATATAAAGCAGACCGCAGAATTTAGCTTATTGTGAATTTAGTATTTACATTCATCTTTTATCAGTGAAGCAGCTTGAAACTGGCATACTAGTTGGTCCCGACTGTAACCGGTGAGTCCTGTTTCTCCTATTATTGGGCTATTCTTATGTTCCAGAAGCACAGATTATAGTGAGGAATTCTGTCCATAGAGTGTAGCGGATGCAAAGTAATGATTTGTCCCATATTTTGTTTTGGGACTGAATTTTCGAGTGTGTTACAAAAGGCTTATTCAAACTCCAACTTATACAGTGGAGTCGCAATTTAGCAAAGAAGATAAAAGAAAGTATAAAAAAACTTTGTTAAAAATATAAAATATGTGTATGTGATACCCATAATACAATCGCTGATAAAATTTTCGATATTTTCACTCACGCGGGGTTAAACAAATTATCATTTTCTGAGAAGTATTATTTAAAAAAAATATATTTTGCAATTTTCCTCTTCCCTTAATAAATATAAATATAATATTAAAAGATTCTCTATCGCCAAGTTTCAATTAGCAATTTATTATCCCCTAGTAAATATCTACTAATTTTTATTGCATTTCTCAACCTTTCATTAAAGCTATCCGGCTAGTAAGAGATCATTAAGTCACAATTCAATTGATTGCCACTCAAGGGGTTATGCTCTAATAGAACCTGTAAAAATATAATCTCTTTATTATTGTGCTTAACTGAATTAAGATGATATGAAAATAAATGGGGGAGAGTATGTTTTTTTTTTGTATATGGATTTGTTTATTATTTATGTTTTTTACAATAAATATGCAATTTTTACAAGTCGTACTGTTTTAATTTATACTACACTTCCATTAAAAGCATTTTCTTGTGGATGGACGAGGAGTGTACATTTGCGTAAAAATAATATAACTAGTTAACAAAGTAAAAAAAAATTATAAAATTAAAATCCATATAAATTATTGCATTTGGAAGGAAGAAAAAATATAAATTATGGAGGATAAATGGAGTATAGTAGGATAATTTGTGAGATTTTCGAGTGAAACTAGGGGAACGATTTCTCTAAAATATTTTTTATCTGGTTCAATATTTGTTTTTTATCATTAATGCTTCTAATTTCTTCTGGTAATTTATTAAAGAAATGTTTTCCTTGGTGGGTATAATGGTGCCGGGCAAAAGAAGTGCATAGTTTACGGCATGCAAATATATATTTAAGTCTGGTTCGATTTTCATCTATGAATGATTATTATTTATCTTTTTCTATAATAATTTGAACAATTGAATTTTTCATAAATAAGTGTTCAAATGTAGGAACTTTGAATTCTTCGAATACGCGTTCAGTGGGGAAGTCTGGAGGTTTTTTTAGTATTATTTTTACTATGACTTTTTGAACAATTTCTATGGGGGTCAGACTAGATTTATCATTTTTTCATTAAAATCTGACATTGCGAGACAAAGGCTGAAATTTAAACCAGTCAAATTGGCATCGTTGAAATTGTTCAGCTTTTTTTGTAATTTGAAAGTCAACGTAACTGTTTTAAAAATCCTTTGTTTTGGAAAATTTATACAATGCACCAAATTGTTTGGATATTAACGGTTTCGAAAAATAGGGTTTTTAACCCCAAAAAACACATTAGTTATTTTTTTAAATAATTTCCATTCAGATGACGAGTTGAAAAAATAATTATTTCGAAATTTCCTCATTAGTAAAAAAACCCGAGGAATGTTCCAAAAATTATAAAAAAACCGCTTAGTTCTTATTTATTGTGTTAAAGGCATGAAAAATCACAGTTTTGTCAACTGTTGATGGAACCCCGGTGTCTAAAAAAATTCTTATTTTTTTTAAAGCGTTTTTAACCCTTATGCACGGTACAACTGTGTAAAGAATAAGTTCAGAATCGCTTGCGCTAAATATTGCTTTAGAAAATACTTTTAATTCGATGTATGCCGCTTCTCTGACGGCTTTGGAATAAATTAAATACGTTTTTTCGGCGTATAATTTTTTCTCAGTCACGGACGTAACCACAGTAAACTGGTCAAACACTACTTTACTCAGATATTATGTGATTTTTGTTTTATTCAGAATAAGTCGTGTTTTATTAAATATTTTCGCTTACTAATTTTTGTAATTATTAATTTTAAATAATAGCGCTCTCCCTCTATCGTTCGTATGTACATACCTCCCTTTTAAACCAACTTCAGAAACTTTCGTCTTCTTTTTAACGCTTATTACAGAGCCTTAAAACAAGGTTAAAACTTAGAAGAAACCGAAAAATTTACTTACTCGTACCTTTGTATTATCTTCAAACAGTTGACAAAATATTTATCCAAAATTTTTTTCAGGTATTCTATCTGGCATACAATTGTATCATCACGTCAAGAAATAACTCTTTCAAAATGATTAGCTATAAAAGAGGTCGGAGCGCTGTAGAATTTAAATCCAGCTTCGTTGTGTCGCCTCCGCGAGGCGCTGTGATCGCAATCCAATTTCAGCGGCAGGGGGAGGGGGTTGAGGTCGGTAGTTCCTCGAGGGGAAAAGTGCCGGCCAAAATGGTTTTAAAAAGCGATAGTTCACGGAAGGCCGCCAACCAATCAGATGCCGAGAAAATGCATTGTTCGTTTGGATTCCCGCTGAGATGTCACCGGTGCGGTGATGGTGTACTGAAGAGAATCTGTTTGTTTCAAGGTTTATTTTCTATCTATCTTCTATATAAATAAAAAGTTCGTTTGTTGAAAATCTTAAATCTCCGATAGTTCTTCACCGATTGCTTTGAAATTTTGACACAACGTTGCGTTCAAATACAAGTGTGTTTTTATGTACCTATCATATGTAGATATTACCGGTAAAAACCTGCTTTTTTGAAAACAGCTGTTTATTTTTGAAAAACCAACATGCTTTTTTGAAAACAGCTGTTTATTTTTTAAAAACAAACATGCTTTTTTGAAAAGAGCTGTTTATTTTTTAAAAACAAACATGCTTTTTTGAAAACAGCTGTTTATTTTTGAAAAACAAACATGCTTTTTTGAAAACAGCTGTTTATTTTTGAAAAACAAACATGCTTTTTTGAAAACATCTGTTTATTTTTGAAAAACAAACATGCTTTTTTGAAAATAGCTGTTTATTTTTGAAAAACAAACATGCTTTTTTGAAAACAGCTGTTTATTTTTGAAAAACAAACATGCTTTTTTGAAAACAGCTGTTTATTTTTGAAAAACAAACATGCTTTTTTGAAAACAGCTGTTTATTTTTGAAAAACAAACATGCTTTTTTGAAAAACAACAAACGCTATTGTTATTTCTATCTGCACGGACAGACTGAGCCACAGAATCGCGTGGGATGGGTGGGTGGGAGGGTGGGAGGTGGGGTACAGCAAGTAAATAAATAAAAAACAGTGTTTTTTTTTCAAAAAAGAGTCTAAATTTAAATTGATTAAAAATGTATATAACGTTTTTTACAATATTATTCACGTTTGATATTAAAATTAAAAGTAAGTAAACCAGTAAGATATGTTTATCTAGTTTCTAAAACAGTATTTTTTATCCAAAAATAACAAAAAAAAAATTAGATGTTTACAGCACATTTGAAAAAGACAGAAAACATCGCAAACTGAACAAAAGTGATGAAAGTACTGAATATAATAATTTATAAATAATAATAATTTTCAACGGTAGATCTGATATGAAATCTTCGTCTCACAATAAAAGCGGAACTGAAAAGTCTCCAAAACTCCAAACTCCAGTAAACGAATACGCCATTATTCGATAAAAATAATATGAATATTGTGAACCAACCGGTTATGAAATGTTTAAATGATTCCAAATGTTCAAGTTGAACCAAAACTGGTTTAACCTTTTATTGGATAACCAACACCTCTGCCATGTATCAACCCAAGTGGTTCGATGCGTTTGGTGATTTAGCAGGGGTGCCCGAGTTCATAGGGTGAGGTGGGTTCAGGATGCATGCCGGACCCTTTGACTCCTCTCGACCAATCGCCTTGCGCCACAGTGGGAGGAATATATTTATTTGTGCCTCACTCTTGGACATACCTATCCCTAGATTCCTACCCAATCCTTATACCTTTTACTATCTCAGAACTTCCTTTCCTGAAATAAGACTCTCCATACAGCATCTCCAAAGATGACATAGGTCCCGAAGGAAATAATTTTCCTTAAGTGAGGTTAATGTGATGTTAAAAAAGGCAGGGGAACTATGACGCCGCCCGGTTGGACAGCGTTGTGAAGCGGGTTAAGGAGGGGCTGTAGGAAGGGATTTATTAATGTGGGTCGTACGAGCCGTCTTACACAAAAGGTGAAGAAGCGGTCCTTTCTCATGAAGCCAACATCTACTATAAACGGGTGTGCCGAAAATCAATGCTGCTAGCTTCTTAGAGCAGGCTCCATTAAAATACCTGTAGAACAGAGTCAGCATGCCCACACCTGCGCATTAGAGATGGCAATCGGTCTGTTAACAGTCCAAGAGGGCTTTTTCTATTTTTGCGGTATTTTTCGTATTTTCGAAGTCACTTGTGTCCGTAACAGCATATTCAAAAAAATATTTATCGTGTATATTTTTTAGATACATGTATGTTATATACAACCTGTTAAAAATAAATAATCTAAAAAAATATTTTTCTTACTTTACAGCTGTTTATAAAATAGAAGTTTTCAGTAAATCGCCAATCGACCTCAAGATTACTTTCATCTGCTACTACATACAACATGACAAAAATATATAAAAAATATTTTTTAATAGAACATATCTCAACCTATAGGACCCAACTTATACTATATTTTTATATAATAGCTAAGTAACTGTGTGATATTATTTTGAAAAACTATGTAAATACACTTACTTTGAAGTCAATTTTATGTATTAAAAAACAGCAATTTGAAAAAAAAAAACCGTATAATTAAACAGTATTTATACTATCTTAATTGATAAATAAATTAAATTAATTTAAAGATTTAATTGGTGATATTCTATATTCATTTAAACTCTAAACACATATAAATGATTGCATTTTACATATTCAATCATAACGCGAAGATCGTTCGCCACAAGCGGTCGTTCGCGACGCTCTCTTCTGTAAAGTAGTGTTAAAAAACGTAAGGGTAATAGTTTATTTTCGATATACGTATATATTGTAGACATAAAATCAAAACGTAGACTTTGTTCATGTAATTTGAAGGGAGCGTGTCAAAGGTGAACAAGAATTTGAATAGCGTTGAGGAGAACGTTGTTGAGATGATTGTACCTTTAGTCCAGTCAGCCTGTGTCGTAGGACACCATTTAGACCAACTAAATAGTATAAAGCTAATTTTTTCCCCATCGACTACTACCATTTAGACAAGTGTTTAGAAAAAAGTCCCCGCCCCTACCCCCCTTGCTTCCCCCCCTGTGCCCCCCCAAACATGAAAAGTGTAAGGGTTTCGTAAATCGCGTCTATCTCAATTATTAAACAACATATCGGATTGAAATTTTTTTTATTCTCTTTGCTGTAATATTTTCTACAAAAAAAGTTCAGTTAACTTTCGTCGTAACTTTTACCGTTTGTTTGTAATTCGTATGATAAGGTAAAAATTTGTATATTTTTTGGCACATAATTTTATATTTTGTCACAGAACTTTTCAGGCCGACATTTTATGAAAAAATATTTCCTACAAAAGTTGTAGCCCCTATTATTACCTTTAAAATGATATATTTTAATGTGTACTTTATGGCTAGGAAACGCCAAATATCAACCGTGAAAGTCATGTACATGCGAAACTGTTACGATGGTAGACAAAACTTTGAACCAGCTTATGTACTGGCTTTGCCTTTTATAAACATAGATCCAGGAAATCCGACTGCTATTTATTCTGCCCTTAGTTACGCTTCTAAAGAGAGCAAGTTAGCTGGCCAGCCGTGTATTGTCACTTTTGATCAACCACTTTTCCTGAAAACAGTAGACATTGTTGCAAGTTCTTCTACAGAAAGTGAAATATCTGGAGTAATCGTCAGACTAGGCGGATTCCATCTTCTAATGAGTTTCCTTGGTTGCTTAGGAAAGTTTATGGAAGGTAGTGGAATCGAAGAAATGTGGACCTCTGTTTATGGAAAATCAACGATTCCTCACCTTATGTCAGGACATGCTTACGCAAGGTCTTATAGAGCTCACATGATGACCCAGGCAGCTTTGATGTTACTGCTATTCGAGGAATGTTCATCTCTTAAAGAAATGATTACAAACGACTTTAATGATATTCATATCCAAACAATTAACAAACAAACAACTGTTGAAGACGCCATGAGAGAGTGTAAAACAAATGAAATAATGAAAAGACTAGAAGAAGTGTATGAAGATTTGGTTAAAACTAGTAGAACTTCAAAACTGTGGCTACAAGAGTTTAAATTGGTGAATTTGGCTCTAGACTTTATTCTGGCAGAGAGAATCGGCGATTGGAATTTGCACATTAATACAGTCAAGCAAATGATACCGTATTTCCATGCTGCTGGACATTTGCTCTACGCCAAATCCGCACACATAACAAATGTTGAGTCTACAATCGAAGATGTCAAATGAAGACTTCGAAAGGTTTGTCAATAAAGGTTTTTTTACAGTTCGGCGTACAGATGGATTTTTTACCGGTATCTGGACGGACATGACCATAGAGCAGACATTAATGCGATCATCAAAATCCATAGGTGGCCTTACTCATGGACGAGGATTAAGCGAGGGGACGCTAACCAAGTTCATTGCTTGCGCTCCTGCATCCCTACAAATTTGTGAGGCTTTCGAGAAGTTCTCTGGCTGCTTGACTCAGTTTAACGAACAGCACACTGAACTTAGATGCAGTAGAAGAGAAAGGGACTTGCAAGATATTAATAAATTTCTCGGGTGGCTGCGTATCCATAATCCTTTCCGACAGAGCAACGATTTAATTTCTTTATCCTCTGGTCTAGTAGTGACAAGTTTGGGTGTAAACTGCGATGAAGCGTATGATGTAGGAATGAAATGCTTGAAAGACATCGAAGGAAATAATTTTACAGATGTTAAATTGAAAAGAAAAAATAAAGTTAAAACTATAGGCTCCGTAGTAAGTGGTATAAATGTGAGATCTGAAGAAGTGCCAATTAATCCTGATCAGCTGTTTAATAGGGTTATATGTATGTCTCAAGGAACAAATAATCTCAAACAATACTTCAACTATGAACTTAGCCCATACCCTTTGTCTTTATTTGAAAACAATAAAATGATAAGAAAGGGAACTAAATCAAGTCTTATGAAAATATTTGAAAAGTGGACAGTTAGCAACGAAGTTTTTAAAAATTTGCCCCCAAAAATATATGTAGTAGATGGAGGGTATCTTTTGCACAGTGTTATTTGGCCTGACAAAGTAACATATAGCAGCATCATAGAGAAGTATGTTGATACTGTAATGAAACGGTATGGGAAAGATTGTCATGTTGTGTTCGATGGGTATCCTGACTATCCCACCACAAAAGGGGTCGAAAATATGCGGAGAAGTAAAAAAACATCTCTAGAAATGAAATTCAACGTTAATATGGAATGCTCTGTGAAGCAAAATGAATTTTTGGCAAATCCAAAAAACAAAAGCCAGCTTATTGAACAGCTCTCTCAGAAGCTTAATGAAGCAAACATTCCAACCATTGTGGCGGAGGAAGATGCAGATACTAAAGTGGTCGGAAGAGCAATAGATGTCTCCCAGATTCAAAGTGGGAGGCCTGTAGTTGTTGTCGGACAGGATACTGATCTTTTCGTTCTATTGTTAGGGCTACCACAGTGTCAAAATGTGCAACTATTCTTTCACAAACCCTCTGGCACACCATCAACGTATGACATCAGCAAGATTCGTGAAGAGATTGGTGATATGAAGGATGTGGTATTATTTTTGCATGCTATCACAGGATGTGATACCACATCTTATTTATTCGGCAAAGGCAAAATTAACGCGTACAAATTGCTAAGTTCATCAAATGATCTCCGCACAAAAGTTTTACAGTTTTATGAAAAACAGGCAGACAAAAATATTCTCAAAGAGGTAGTAGAGGCTTTTGTCTTGAAACTATATGGATGCACAAGGTCTGCAAGTCTGAATGACAGTAGATATTCAATGTACCTTAAAGCTGTTGCAAAAATGTCATTAAAATCCAAATTTAAAATGGCGTCCCTCCCTCCAACATCTGATGCTGCTGAACAACACGCCTATCGAACATACTATCAGATTCAAAAATGGATTGGAGATAAGGAAATCAGCGCTACGGACTGGGGGTGGATTTTAACAGACAACATGCTGTACCCAGTGCACTCAAAAAAACCACCGGCACCTGAAGAAGTTATAAACTTAGTTTCCTGCAACTGCAAAAAGGCTTGCAAAAATAATTGTAGCTGCTTTAAAGCATCACTTGATTGCACAGAAATGTGCGGGAGCTGTGGTGGATCATGCAGCAATGTAACTTTGGTTGAAGTCGAGGAAAATGAAGAACCTCTCATGGAAGTTTAGGATATGATCAAATTAAGATACCGCAATTATTTTGTTCTAAAATAACATCTTTAAAAAATATTACATGCATTTTCAAACCAAAAACTATTTAAAATACCTATTTTCGCTGTATACAAGGACTTATTATTATTTGAAACAAATTTATTTATGGAAAATGCAATAGTGTACCTTGAAGATAAAAAACACTATCACTATACAACAATATCTGCATTGCAACGCCGCGCCGGCCGGCCCCACCTCGACCGAACCCGCCATGATAATCTCGCTGGATCTCCAACAAAGTAAGTACTATTTTATATCATTTTAAAGGTAATAATAGGGGCTACAACTTTTGTAGGAAATATTTTTTCATAAAATGTCGGCCTGAAAAGTTCTGTGACAAAATGTAAAATTATGTGCCAAAAAATATACAAATTTTTACCTTATCATACGAATTACAAACAAACGGTAAAAGTTACGACGAAAGTTAACTGAACTTTTTTTGTAGAAAACGTTACAGCAAAGAGAATAAAAAAAATTGCAATCCGATATGTTGTTTAGTAATTGAGATAGACGCGATTTACAAAACCCTTACACTTTTCATGTTTGAGGGGGCACAGGGGGGGAGGCAAGAGGGGTAGGGGCGGGGACTTTTTGCTAAACACTTGTCTAGATGATAGTAGTCGATGGGGAAAAAATTAGCTTTATACTATT
This sequence comes from Hesperophylax consimilis, assembly GCF_061612785.1. Taxonomy (NCBI): domain Eukaryota; kingdom Metazoa; phylum Arthropoda; class Insecta; order Trichoptera; family Limnephilidae; genus Hesperophylax; species Hesperophylax consimilis. The sequence goes on from NC_142848.1 coordinate 33,796,622, forward strand.
TAGTTACATATAAAAACACAGGCTGACTGGACTACTTGTTATATATTACATTCCAGCTGAACAATATGTAGCAGGTCTTAATTATTGTCAACTCATCTCATTTGCTTGCGCCCGCTGTGGATATGTACGAACGAAACAGCAGTATTATAATTGCTTCCAGCAGTATAGACGGGCAGACGTATCGTATTTCATGTGCCTAGTGTTATAGGGCTGTGCAAATAGGTGTTTAATTACAATAATAATTTGATTATTTAATTTGGCTATTATAGCTCTTCGTGAATTGAACAAATGAAAATAAAATATAATTATATAATATAATATATGTATATATATATTTTTTTGTAAAAGATTATATATAACTGTTTGAACCCGTTAGTCAATCTGCAAAAAAATGGTTTATCGGGACGTTATAAAAATACATATAAAGCAAACAACACAAACCTGACCTCAATTATTTGATTTCGCAAAAAAAATTATTCGCACATGCCGGGATTTGAACCCGCAACCTCTGCAATCGAAGTCGAGAACCTTACTTACAATAAAAATATCAATATCCACTTATTCCAAGAAGGGAAAGACATTATTCTAGTATATTTTTAAAGTGATTGTTACCATACCAAATTTTGGAAGAATCTTAAATGTGTATTTATTTACAAGCCTAAAAAGTTTTAACGTAAAAGTGGAATCATTAGTGTTTAATATGAAAATATCAATATTTCATAGGAAACTATAATAGTCATTTTTTGTTTTTAACGAGTTTTATTATTCACAATGTACATTTGTTACGTATAAATTTTATTAAATTAGCGACCGGTTTCGACACGTCCGTGACATTAACTAGCTATTACACAAAATGTCTAGAAATTGTTACGTAGTGAATGCCAAAGAAATACAAAAAACAATAATAATATTAATAAAAATGCATAACAATAATAATAAAATATATTATGATAAAACTATACTAACAGACCGAACGATTAGTCATAATTGACCCGGTATAGTTTTACATGACAATATTATAAAAATAACTTATATCATTGATGTCGCTATTCCAAATTCCTGTAACATTCAAAAATGTGTTAATGAAAAAATAAGAAAATACACAGATTTAGGAAACGAAATAAAAAGAATTTGGCATTCTCAGACTATAAAAATATTACCATTCGTTATTTCGGCTACTGGCATCATACCTAGCTCTCTCATTAAAAATTTAGGCGTATTAGATCTATCAAAAAATTTATATATAAAGATGCAAAAGTCGGTCATTTTGAATACATGTAGGATAACGAAAGATTTTTTAAATATTTATGTTGAGGGATCAGTAGGATTTATAGGCCCTGTTAGAAGTTTTACCGAGCCGAACCCTCTGATATGAAAATATCTGGAGTCGGTGATTTTTTTTTCCATTTGATCTCTGGTGAGTTGACGTGTTGTTGTTCTTGTATTGTTTTGTATTTATTTTACTTATATAATGCACTTGCATAGTGTTGATTGACTAGCTGATCATTTGTGGAAAAGTGAGTGGAAGGGTTTAGTTTTTCCTATAATAAATAATAATAATAATACTTGGATGACTTGTATAGCGCCGTTTTTGTGCAAAAACACCTCAAGGGCGGGGGGGAAGATTATGGGGAAGATTTAACCCGGACAACAAAATCGGAAGCATAAAAAAAAATATAAAAACTGTTTTTTATATGCCTACTCACTGTCAAAACCAAAACTTTTAATTAAATAAATGTATTCTCAACTGTGTTTTATATTTCAATGTTGTGACAGCCCTCATCAGTCGCAAGTCGGAAGAGCCGGCCGTTGGGGAGTGTGCTCATTGAATTGAAATATTTCCAATATTTGGGGAAAAAATATTTTTTCCTAAATTCTTACAATTTTATAGGGAATTATAGTTTACATGTTAATCAAATCAATACCTCTCTAATAATTATTTCATATGGAGAAGATGCAGATTTACATAAAACTTTGAGATCTCTTTCGAAATTTATGTATTTTGAAACTAAAATAAGCATAAATAGTAGTGGTTAAACCCAGTAAAAAGCTCATAGTTTACTTATAAAATCAAATTATTTTAATCGTGGATATCCGCCAGTTTTTAAAAAGCCGTTCATATAATGTTTATCAACACATTAGGGAATCTCAAGGGGAAATTCCCACATTGTAGGGAAAAATTGAAAGCCAGCTACCACAAAAACGGCTAAGATAAAACACGCTATTTTTAATTTGTCATCGGGAATGTTCGTTGTTGTCGATCGGGAGACCTCGGGTGTTTATGCCCGGATATTAGCATCAAACCACTTGTTCAGTAATTTTTTGGCGGAATTGTCTACAAAATACGACGAGGGCGACACAGTTGACCAATTTTTTAACTATTTTAGTAAATTTCGACAAAATCGTTATCTCTGCTACCCTCTTAACAATTGAGTGTCAATCAGGCGGATTTTCCTCCTTTGCACTTCATCAAGTCAGTTGATCGGGTATTGTGAGGCTCCAGCCCAGAGGTGGCTCCCAAATTCAATTGCTGGGCGTACTTGAGATTTGTATATAGTTAGCAGCTGGTTACAGCTTCCCCTATACTAGACGCCCAGTTTGTTGGAAGCCAGATTTATTCGGGCTTCTATAGATCCCCGATACTTAAGCTGGTCTAATGTACTTACTCCCATTTCAATACAGTATTTATTTGGGAGGATACTTCCATCAGATTGCACCATATTTGTTAATATAGATAGGTACCCAATAAAGCAGTGTCGTAATAAATTTATTTAATTAAAATTATATTTGCTTTTATATTTGGACCTTTGCTCTGTAGAGAACCAATCTAAGAAGGCCATCTGATATGCGTTTTTTAAGGTTGGCAGTAAGGCATTTGTCGAAAAATATGTTTTGGTACTTTCTTTCTCTCTTGTTAATTATCCTGAAATTACACTTGTCACATCGTTAACTATCTGTAATCTCACTAAGCCGATCTCAACCCTACTGTTTTCCCTCTAATAATAATGTTTTACACAAATAACTTTGTTTACATCACCTTTTTATATACAACCTCTACATATTTCATGAACGAAGTTCACCTCATCAAGAGTAACTATACACTGTATAAAGTGTATACTTACATAAGTTTATACTTACTCCTGATGAGGTGAACTTCGTTCATGAAACATATAGAGGTTGTATATTATAAAGTGACGTAAACAAAGTTATTTGTGTTTTAATAAAATAAATAATGCCATGACAAAGTGATAAGCTTTCAGAAGAAATTTTCTTCGAAAAATTAATAATAATAGTTCAAATGTTAAATATATGTGTATGTTTGTTTAAAGGTAGGTACTTAAAGATGCTTTCTATCTACTTTTTCACCTTTGTAAGTAATATCATGTTAAATTTGCTTAACAATATCCAAAATCTACGTTTAACTAGGGGACCCCGCAATGAGTGGTTCGCTATTTTGAAAGTCTTCTTAGGTCGTCTCCGACTTGTTGAACCATGCACTAATGTATACCACAATGTTACTGTTAAAAAACTACATTACATCGATTTTAATTCGACTCCGTATCTCATTCAGGTGCAGAGATATTGCGATAAGTATTCCTCGGGCGTACCCGACTTCTTTTACCTTTCAAACCACTCTCTTAACACTCCTGACACTAATAAGAACCAACTTTGAAATTTCAGAGATATCGGTCGACTACTTTTACGAGAGTTTTGCGAGAGCAAACATACGTAGGCTGCAGTTTTATATGCTAATAATATAATACATAGGATTAACCTGCTAAACTACTCTGTTATTTTACCGGGTTCCTAAGGGTAAACGTAACGTTCATTATAATCTATGCGTTCATAGATAGCGTTAATTTAATCATTTTTAGAAAATACACTTTTTGCAAGTTATGCTAAATATTATGAAGTATATACACAATATGATTATGAACAATGGTTTTGTTCGTATAGAAACTCGATTTTTTCTAGAACGGCATGAAAATACAATATTTATAATAATAATGATTGGATTGTTTGTAAAACGTTGTTTTCATGAGAAAATGACCTCGGATTGAATTACCCATAAAATATTGTATTTATTTGCATTTCTTGAAAGAATTGAGTTTGAATTGAACACGGGCAAAACTATATATTCATTGTACAGTACAACCACGCATACAGAGCCCTATTTGGCCTCCTCTAGCGATGCAGCGCCTCACATTTGTTCACCAAAAGAAGGGTGCATGGGTTCTCTGCTTTGATGCGCCACAAAATTGCCGGGATTACCAGAGATCGGACAACACTCTTGTCCAGGCCGTTGCCCAGTGGCAAGGAGCGCCTCTACACCGGAGATGGAGAATTTCAAGCCACCATAAAATCCTAATGTGTTCATCAATTTATTGATTTTTTATGTATTAACTTAAATGTAAAATTTTATGGCAGGCAGAGCATTGCACACACCGCTCTGTCCAGCTGAAATAAACATTATTATTATATTCATATACGAATATTTCAGAGAAATTCGTATATGTATGCATAATTGCCACCAAAAGTTGATCATTGTCATTGACAATGAGTTTATCTGCCGAGTTTCAGTTAAAGTGGGTTATTTTTTACTTCCAAGATTTGCATTCATTCATTTAGGAAGACAAAATCGAAATTCAATTTAAAAAAACTATTTTTGTTCGTGGTTGAAGATCAACTCAACCATCGCGTCAACTAATGCATTGTTTCTATTACCAATCGTTTTTCTTATATTTATCTGTGTCGATAATCTTCTGAAGTTACAAAATCTAGGAATGTGACAGAAAGGCAGTCAGCATTGGTCGGTCGATAGCTGAGAGCTATATGTAATAGTGCAGCGGAACCAGTTTGCCCGGTGAACACATTTGACATCGTTTCCGCCTTCAAATTGGTGCTCCCGATGCTTACGAATACATTGACTCTCCAAATTGCTTCTTTCGGAATTGAAAATTAAACGGATCGAACCGAGCGCATTGTCCGATGTTTATCTCCATTGAACACTGCATTACTGTCCGATTTAAAAAAGCTTTTATACAGAAATAATAAAAATCAGGCAGTGTTTTTCTTTTTAAAATATTTTTTTTGGAATAACTTCAAATTGTAATATTTAATTATTTAAGACAATATTAGCGATTTCTAAACGAAAATCTGAAACAGAAAAGGATACGGTCACATCTAGGACTCGAACCCAAGACCTTTCCCTTGCCGGGGCACCACTCTACTACTGAGCTAATGGGACCCTATCCTTTTCTAATTTTCTACTGACTTGACCTAATTTTTTCCCTCCATTATTAATCTGGAAAAATAGGAGAACATACCGTATTTTTTTAGTTTTTTTTTTTTTTAGTTCCAGCTTATTTTTGTAAGGATTAAACAACATAATATGCCTAGTTAGCTATCAAAAAGTATACACATAGCTTCAAAGCATGAAATAACGTTGAACTGATAAAATAAATTTGAAACATTATTAATAAAATACGTAACATTAACATAAAAAATAGAAACTAAAAAATATTACATATTATAAGACAAAACACTAAAACTACCAACGCTACTATAATGTGAAGGTGCTGGTATAAATAACGCTTAGATCTGTAATTGGAATCAGTAAATATATCAATAGTACCCCCAAACTTGTTGCACAGAACATGCATCCTTTTGGTTAGTGAGTGTGTCTGAGTTGGTTGTGTATGTATTTCAGAAGAAATATGGTGAATTGTAACTGTAAAATCACTATAAAAAGATTTATAATGTAAAAAACCCGTCAGACAAACTGCGAAAAAGCATTTATTGTTTTTGTGTTTAATTCGTAGAACTCCATTTAATTTTTTTATAAATTTAATTTAGATTAAATTTGATAATATTATTATTAAACTTAATAATAATATTATCAAATTTAATCTAAATTAAATTTATAAAAAAATGCGAAAAAGCAGTTTATCGGGACTTTTTTGCCTCATATTTGTAAAGTCTGTAATATAAAATAAAAAATTGATAGGTACTTTATAGACCCAGGAATTGTAGAAGAGATTGTTGACCAGGAACAAAAATCCGTTGTAAATTCGCTGGATCTTATTTATTATGTAATAATTCACTTAACGACAGCGCATTTCCATAGTTTTTCAAGCTTTGTAGTTATAATAAATACTATCCAGATCTTATTAACTTTTCAAAAATTTAAGTTTCTGTCGTAATTCGATGAAATGAGTAACTAAAAACACTTAAGACAAACAGAAAAATACGTTAAAAATCTAATAATGAACGAATTCCCAGTTCTCAAAAGCAATCTCGTCTAATTGAGCTAAGTCGGAGTAGCGAGGAGGAGAAAAACAACCTGCATAACACATAACTACCCTTGCAGAGTGAATAGATATATCGGGAGCGCAAAATGCAGTGGGCAGTTAGTGTGGGAAGAACGCTCTAGATATAAATCTCGTCCTATTTCCTGAATCATATTTTTAATCTTCCACTTTATCCCTATGCGATGTATTTTTAACGTCCGCCATTATCCAATAAAATTATGTGGTTTACTAAGTTATTATGTTATTATGTGTTGTATCTCCGGATATTCTCAGAAACTCTCTTGATAAATAAAACTCCGGCTAAACAAAACACTTTAACTTTTAATGTGATTAAGATGGACTTTGATATCCTATTTAGGAGACGGTTGGAATAATGTGAACCCCGACCTGGAGGTTACCACCTCATTTATTATACACTCGGTCTATAAAACTAAACGTCATCTATGGTTTACCTACTAAACTAATATAATGCAATCTATGGTGAGCTCTAACACTAATATCAACGATAATACACTGTGGTTGGAATCTTTATATTTTAGTAGAAACTATTTTTTAGGTTATTAAATATTGTTGCCTTAAAATATTTGTTTATAATACACTGAAAAATTTACTGAGGTAAAAAATATATATTTTTAAATCTGTTCAAATTCGTTTTCGCTTTAAAAACGGGACTGAAGGCCTTTAATGAATGAAATTACGGATTTCATAACAAATTATCAGTAAAGCACAAATATGTTATAAGGAAGTCAAAACACGTGTTCTGAAAAATAATAATATAAATTTGCCACCTGCGTGAACACGTATTCAGATATATTCTGAATGACTAATATTTTATTTAAAAACGGTATTCATTTTTCTCCGTGCACATTTATGTTATAAATCAGCGTTGGCATTTTTAATCAGTACCACCGTGTTGTACTTCATTTAAAATGATACGGTTTGTGGGATATTTTACGATTTTTCTTTCATTTTTCTGGAAATCTCCCTCTCCTGATACAAGAGTATCAGGATTTGCAAAAAAATTCATGTTTTAATTCTAGTTACAACGCTTACCTCATACTCTGTAAATTTTAATATTTTATGTTACCAGGTTAATTCGGTAAATCCGATTATAATATAAGATTAATTTTTTCTACTTCTCACAAAACAATGTATGTGTACTTATATTTATTATATACATTTTCTTTATTACACAACTTAGTTTCAGAGAAAAATGAAACTTTTTTTTTTTTTTTGGTTTTTGTTATGTAATTATGTACATTTCAGTAATAATATGAACTAAACATGTCAATTTGTCTGTCCTAGAACGGGAAACTTTCCTAGTTGGACAGGCAAAGCATCCAATATGTAATATGTACTTTCTTTTGATAAATAAATAAATAAATAAATAAATAAAATAAATAAATAAAGAGAAATATCTTGGGCTGTGCATTGATAAACACCTAACATGTAAGCAGCATATTCAAGAAATTAAAGATAAAATCACCCCCTTAATTAGCGCATTTAGCCCGTTATCATGTCTGTAACCAAATAAAAATTAAAAAGGTCTATATTATAGCCTCGTACATTTACATTTAAGCTACTTGATTAAAATCTTGGGAAACGCAAATGAAACATATAGGGTTTTCCAATAAGAGGTGTTATTTTGATATTCAATCGTAAAAGATCAATGGTTTCGTTGCTTGTGTGGCACGTAGCGCCGTCTTGTTGAAAGTAAACGTTGTCCAGATGAAAACCATCCAATTCCGGCCATAAAAAATCATTAATCATCTCTCGATAGCGCAATCCATTCACCGTAACTGTTGCTCCAGCCTCATTTTCAAAAAAGTAATGTCCAATGACTCCGCCGGACCATAAACCGCACCAAAAAGTCGCATGTTAAGGATAGAGAGGCTTTTCAACAATAATTCTTAGATTTTCCGAGCCCCAGATGCGAAAATTTTGCTTTTTGACGAAGTCACCGACGTGGAAATGGCCTCATCACTCAAGATGATTTTTCGATGGAATTCTAATAATTAATAATTTCAATGCGTTGTTGAAGCGTGTATTGTTCCATTTTTATTAATGGCGTAGTTTCTACTTGTCAAATGTCAAAAAATGACAGCTTCAAAAGTAATATCTACCGAAATAGCGGGCTATTCAAAATAACACCTCTTATTTGAAAACCCTGTATATAAATGAACTACAGGTAACACAAAACAAAGTTATCAAAAAGCTATTTCACTTTAAACTCAGAACATCCACAAAAAATTTATATGGAAACAAAATTGTTAACATTAAGAAAATAGTATGAATATAATACATGTCTTCTTATTTACAAAATAAATAATAAAATCATACATACAAATACAGAATTCATTAAAATGTACAAAGTACACACACATTTTATACAGCAACACTATTAAATACATTTAAACTATTACATACTCACTATGGCAAGAAATCCATTGGTTACTAGGGAGGAAACATATATTATTGCCTTCCAGATAAAATGAATAATAAAAAAGTGCAAGTACATTTAAAAAAAAAATGTTTACTTTTATGCGCAATCAACAAAACAATGAACGTGAATAATAGTATTATGTAATGTATTAGTTATTTCTAGTTAAATAAGTGAAAATGTAAATTTCTTTTATCTAGAGTAAAAAATTTATACAAAAAATATATCAGTATTTGTATGAACACATGTTCTACCATCCTCGTAAAACATTCGCCTTGGACTGATACTTTGTAAGGAACTATTTCAATTCATTATTTACAGGCCTGTAGTTCTATTATGAAGAGGAAAACGAATTTGGCCAATTTTTTTATAAATAATCAGTATTTCATATCAGTAAATTTTCTCCGTGGAAGGACTTTGACAGAAAAGTCAATGCAGTAAATTTGCTCGCAGCACAAGCAATAAACGATTGTATTTTACAACTTTTATTAATTACACTAAGTCGAAAGCTAGAATTTTCGCATGTAGATTCACCAGTTTCCCGATTGTTCTACAAATTTTCGCGTATATTTTCTTTTACGTTGATTATTTTAAAACGGATTAATCTAGAGTAAGCGATTAATTTTTTAATAATCTAACATTTTGGAAAATAGGTAGGTATATACAGAAGTTTTAAGTATACTTCGCTATGAATATGTATTAACTAACTAACCATCACGCTGTTTCCCCGCAAGGGTATGCAGAGATGACGTATTGCCAAAAAACGCGGTTTTTTCACACATCCTCTCTCCATTCGCATTCATACATGGCTTAATACAAACCCTTATATTATTCTCACCCTTGATATGGCTTTAATCAAGTATTGGTTTCACTTCACTTCCTCAGCCGTCCCCGACTTCAACTACCATTCACATTCGCGTCATATATTCTCTTTACTCTTCTTTCTTCGTTCACTCACTTTACATGCCCAAAACTACATAAGCGTCCCATTCTAAATCAGTCTTTCTCATTACGCTTACGTCAACCTTGCATTATTTGCAAATCTCCACCTTTCTCACGTGATCATACATCGTTATACCACACTTAAGCCACAGGGATCTCATTTCTACAGCATTTACGGCCGTTGTTCCCAAGATCAATCTCAGACTCCGATCAGCCAAGTAATTTGTTCAATAACATTCGATTCGCCTGTTTCCAAACAGCTTTACCATTGATTATCCTAAGTGGCCCCGTCCACTTCCATAGACAATAAAATGACATCAAAGTAAAAACTTTCAATGTTAAATTAATATTGATGAATCAATTATTGTGTTTATTATTAATGCATTTAATTTTTTTTACATAAACCGATATTTTATATATTATTTACCTGGCGTATGTAATAGGTTAAAAATAAAGTATGTGCTTGACTTTAATGCCATCGTGTCTTGCGTCGCGAATATTTTTCACTCTGTCGACACTTTTCATAAGTAGTCATTTACTGAGGCTGGCTTAATCCAGTAATTTTCCTTCCTTAAATTGGTAGATCGCTCAGTCGTCACCTTTCCGTTGGAAGGAGCGTAGTTGTGCTCTTGAGCAGTGCACCAAAATTTCGGCTTAACTGTTGATCAGTAGGATTGCAAACAGCGGCCGTAAAGTCTACTTTAATCCACCGCCAGTTCCATGCCATACATTAGGGTGGGTACCAGCACTCCATTGTGAACTGCCAGCTTGTAGAACATATTAATTTGTAATGCGCTTTTATATCAGTTTATTTACTCCCTGCTACAAACTTAATAATGTCTGAGAGCAGAAAAGCAATATTTCTTTTTGATTACTTTCATACACAATGGCGAATTTATTACATGTAGGCAATCTCACAAACTACCAACCGACCATAACCTATATTTTCATCGGTTAAATGTTAATAAAAAACGTACTGCCTACTAATTTGGGTAATGTTTTCAAATTGAGACCTTACCATTTATTTTTATTACGTTTCATTACATCGTTTGCTGATTTCATAGAATGTTAAGATTTACATCGTGAGGCTTGTGATAAATCTTATATTATGATAATGTGAAGTATTAGGCTGGCAGAAAATAAAGGGGTTATGGCAAATATTTACAGAGGAAAAGGTTCGGAAATAAAACCCAGAAGAAGAATAATGAAGTTAGCGAATGTGCAAAAACCGCAGAACTGACAGAGAGGAAATATGTATGTGTGACCACGGGACTTGGGGGCATAAACATACATATGGTACTAAATTTGTATATACTGACCCAGTGGCGTAGTGATTTTTTAGGCAGTCGGGGCAAACATATGCGCGACCGGACTTCAAAGGGACCCGCATTCCGTAAAACGCAAATAATAAAGAAGAACATAAGAAATCCGATGTGGGCGTGTTTTATACCATCATCACCATCACCATCATATCATATCGTAACGTAAAATAATAAAATACATTTACACAATACACAAAACCATCAAAATACACACATCATTATGTATAACCGTACCTCATAGAAGGTACCAAAAAAAATTACAGTTTTTTTTCTTCTTCATTTCTGCCTTTATTATTGGTATTTGTATTTTATTTTCTATTTATTACATATTTCATTTCATATAATCCTGTTGTTAATTATTTTAAACGGTAAGACCCACATTATCAAATAATGTGTTAAAATAGATTAAGGACGGGTTGTTTCAAAAAATTTTAAGAATTCATCAAATTTCAACGATAATTTTCGGATTCGGTGAAAGTTCTGTTATTATATCATTGTAGACTAGTTGCTTGACAGAACTGAAATAAAAATAGCACTTGAAAAAATCTTTCACAGAACTTGAAAATGAACGTTTGAATTTGATTGTTCATGTTAATTGTTCAAATTCTCCTAAACAACCCTCATAAGTATTATAAAAAAAAATCATCAATCGAAAGCATGGCCATTCTGGCCTTAAGGCGATGCCATACGTAGTAATGCAAAAGCTTGTGTTTTAGGTTTGAAAATTTGGTCGCCTAGAAATATTTCAGATGCTTTAATTAAATACTACGAGTAGAATACATCTTGGTCTTTGAAATAATCGAGTATTTTTTAGACAAGTCTTTTTATCAGCCCAGATAAAAATAATGTAAAGGTCTATGAAAACTGCTTTAAAGTTCAAAATCTCCTACTTACGAACCCATTTTGGGTTATGATTTTATTGTATAATGTGGCAAATTAAGTTATTTATAAAATAATCGAAAAAAATTTAAATATTTATGCCTGAACATCCACAAAATAAAATAAAAGGCACTTTTTGGCCATGTTTTTTTCTTGCATAAATCAAAACAGGCGGATGGTGTTAAGCGGGAATTTAAACCTTATCGCCATCTACGTAAGACTTGTTATTGATAGCGGCTCAATTTAAAATATTACACGACGCGACGTAGTGCATCGCCTTAACATTCAAATTCAGAAGTTTGCTCTCTCAGCACGAATTCAAAATCAAAAGGAATGGAATATACTTTGTCAAGTAATGTAAAGCCACGTTTATTCGTAACACAAAAAGCAATACAACAAAGATTGAAACAAATGATCATAGTGTTAACGCCTGCTGCTCCCGGTGCGCGGCAAGCTCGCACATCGACGTACAAACTTTGGCAATTTGTTGCAACCTTTGTTGCATTGCATGTTGTGTTGCGAATATCTGTACGCGGCTTAATAGATAATAAGTAATACCGGTTTCCATTCAAATCTAAAACCACCCTCCAGAAAAGAAGTCTTAATCTGATTTCGAAAACCTATATATAAAGTACGTCTAATGCCGGGAACTTCATTTGGTACTTTTTGTTTTTAAGATTGGCTTAGTAAATGTCTGCTCCTATAGTCCCATTTAGGAAGGTAATATAGGGTTCTGAATTATGATTACAAATATATTATTTGATTCCGTTATCAAAAGACGGCATAAAAAGGACAAAAGATAGGATTGAAGTATCTCAGAAGGACGAAAAAAAGAAAAGCATGAATGAAATGTATTGTGAATTGCATCAATTTATTCGAAACTTATGGGTGACAGGGTAGAAAAAAATAGGGCTACAGGAATACAACAAAAGTTTTTGTGTTAAATGGTAGATGTCGATCTGACAACTTTAATTTTCATTAATATTCACTTATTATTACATAAATATTTTAAAATTAATATTTTTTACTAAACAAGGTATCTGGGGGTAGAGTGCACTAACGTCGGAAGTTGATTCTATATGGTGATAAATAATTTATTAGTAAAGGGAGTTTTCAGGAAAAAAAACGTTTAATTGTTGGTATGTACAAATATTTTAGTACCTACCTATAGTGAAAAAAGATGTTATTTCGAAAAAAATAATAATCTTTTTTACTTCCATCATCATGTACAATTACCTTCTGAAGTTTGTGCGCTTTACCCCCGGACACGAAAATATTCACAGCGATAAATGCAACTGAAGCGTAGAGAGATGTTTGTTCTATTTCGAAAGAGTCAAGTTTTATTAATATTTTCACCATTTTCGCTTAATTATTATCGTTTTTTAATATAAGCTCGCTCCCTCTAACATTCGAATTTACATATCTCCCTTCCAAACCATCTTTGAACGCTTACTACGGGGCCTTGAGCCTTAAAATTTGAGCAAATATAATCTACTAGGTTGCCACATTAGGTTGTTAATACTGCCCTAAAAACGGTATTCTTATTACAAAATCTGCTAAAAGTCATTTTGCATTGAGATGTAGTTTTAATAATCTGGAAATAAATATTCTAAAAGCCCCCCAGTGTAAACAAAGTGGTGAATCATAGAATGATGTCTACACATTTAAACAATGTCACGCAGAGAAAATGTTTATTCAATTAACAACAATTCATGATGCGTCATAAATAAAATAAATGACGTAATCGTAAATAGAAGTGTTTTAACTAAAAATTATAATGTATTATAATATCTTTTCATTCTCTCTTTTTTTCTTCTCTTCTCTTTCTCTGTATTATACACTAAGTTTCATATTTTATTTTGATTATTATTATTTCTGCTGTTTCACTAGCAGCATCTACTCATAGTAACAACTAACTATGCTGTGAACATTTAATTGGAGATTGGAGAGTTAGTATTTATGTACTTTCCAATGGTAATTACATTCATGTACACACACTCTTTAAATGCTTCAAATAATTTTATTAAAGTAACACTGTTTAAATGTTTCAAACAATTTCATTAATGTAACACTCTTCAAACGTTTTAAACAATTTCATTAATGTAACACTCTTTAAATGTTTCAAACAATTTAATTAATGTAACACTCTTTAAATGCTTCAAACAATTCATTAAAGTAACACTGTTTAAATGTTTCAAACAATTTCATTAATGTAACACTCTTCAAACGTTTCAAACAATTTCATTAATGTAACACTCTTTAAATGCTTCAAAAAATTTAATTAATGTAACACTTATTTTACAAGCAATAATTATTAGCCTGAAACACTCAGTCACAATGAAAAATCTCCTGATAATAGATACATGACGCCAACGGGACATGAACCCGTGTCCTTTCGATTTCCGGTCGACAGCTCTGACCACTGAGCTATGACGGCTTATCTCTTATCCGCGAAATAAATCAATATATACTAGTGTTTCATTCAACAATTACTGCTTGTTACATTTTTTTTTCTTTTTCAGGAGATTTTTCAATGTGAATGAGTGTTTCAGGCTAATAATTATTGCTTGTAAAATAATTGATACCCTTTGTGTTATGCATAAAAAATCTTGTCTTATACATTAGTTTACCAAAAAAATTATAATTAATGTAACACTCTTTAAATGTTTCAAGCAATTTCATTAATGTAACACTCTTCATATTTCAATTATTTTACAAGCTTTTATTTCATATTTCCTCCTCAAATCGTCTTTTGTTTTTGCTATATTATTTGATAATAATATAAATTAACATAATCTTTCATGTTTTAATGAATGTTTCAGGATCACCTACGATCATTAATTAAATTATTTATCAAACTCTCACATCTTATCTTTCTCAGTTACCCAAATCATAAAAATGTTATCCACCATAACAGTTATATTGGCTTATTTAACGATTTTTCTCTAACGAAGCCTCAGCAATACAGTAGTAATATCTTTATGTGATCGCGATTATCCGCCACCTGGGTAAGGACAGAAGTCTGCCAAAAGTTCAGTGGTAGCAATAGTTGGCGGGAGATCGATATGGGCGGTATCCACCCGCCTCCGCCCTACCGCCGCCCTACTCCCGCCCTGAAGGTTCAGGGTGGAGGATGGAAGGTAGAGGGTAATTACCAACAATCTGGCACACGGGTATCTAACCCTATCGCTTCTGGGGTCCCAGGATCACGGCGTGAACGTGCGTGCCTTTTTATATAGGTCAGTCGGTGGATTTCGTCGGGCTATAATTATAATTACTTATTTATGTGGCTAACGAATGGTATGTCGCCAAATATTAGGATTCCCCTGTGTTAATATAGATCTTGTGTCTTGAAGTGTTCATATTCAATTCTTTATTCAATTTATTGCAAATAACTTTTGAAATTTATACAAATCAATATAATATTAATAATTGAAAGAGAAAACAATATTGAATAAAATTAGACGATGCATGAAATATAAAGACACAGAAAAAAAGGTAACGGATTCAACTAGGGATCGAACCAAAGAACTCCTGTCTTTCCGACACAATAAACCTAATCTACCACTAAGCTTTGTACTTTTTTTTATTTTTTTTATGTTTTATTAGTTTTCTATGTTGTTTGTTATATTTTTCCAGAGTTTTTTCATTAATCTCTTTCAGCCAGATTTTTATTCTTGATTAATTTGTAATCATTCAAATTTTCTATTCGTTTTATATCAGGGTCAAGGATGTTGTGGAGTTTCGTCGAAAAATAAATATAATTTCTTTTTCCAAATGTGGTTTTATGACCTGGAATATTTTTTATGTCATAGTGATTTGACCTTGTTTGATGAATACGCGGTACTGTAGAGGTTTCAGTATTTTTATATGGTTTTAATAGTATATATTTGTTGTACATATGGTACATCAAAACTACTGAGACTTAATTGTTATTACAATTAATAATTTATTATTACAATATTATTTGTCTGGTTCAGTAATGTTTGGGTGTTAAAATAATTATTGTTACTAAAATTATTTTTTCCGTAGAATCTAAAGGTGCCTAGCATTATTGTTTCTAAGGCAAACGTATATAATATACATTGGTAACATTCAGTTCTTGAATTTTTTTTCTTATGTGTTTGGTTTTAAAGGGAGATATGTACATACAGATGTTAAAGGGAGCGCCCTTGTATTAAAAAAACGACAATTATTAAGCGAAAATAGTAAAAATATTGAATAAAAAACGAATCGTTTGAAATAGAGCCAAAATCTCTCGACAAATGCTTTAGATACATTTAAAGATACACTGTGATTTTTTTCATGCCTACAACATATTAAATAGCAAGTTTTTAATAATTTTCGGAGCTTACTTTGAGATTTTTTTCTATCAAGGGAATTTCATATAATTAATTAATTTTCATATTATCTTGGAACTTAACTTAAAGAGATAACGAGAAACTTGTTATAAATAGGTAGAAATTGGGTATACGGGGGATTAATCCGGTTCCTCATTGTTCCGGATCGTGACCCACACTCCAACTCCTGGTGGACAAGGCGCCACCACCCCTCGTGGTTGCTGCCTGGAGAGAAAGACGTATTGGACATCAATAATACTTGGTTACTCCACCGCATTATGACTTTCCTCTGTTTCTCCTTCCTGCAACATTACCAATTACCATAAGTTTGAGACCCCAGTTTTAGTGAGTTACGTGTATCTTTAAACACTTTATAGGAAGACAGTTGAAAGCCAAGCTCTTCCAGAATTTAATCATATGTGCGTCTGGCTGTCCATGAAAACCTGAGCACCACATTTCGAGGACGTCTATCCGATTTCTTTCGCTGGCTCTAAGTGTCCATGTTTGTACATCGTATCTCATTTTGATGGTTATCGTTATGCCTCTGTCACTCCAAATCTTTTGCGTTTCGCTTATGGCATTTTTTGTCGTGCAAATCCTTCTTTTCACTTTTGTTTCACAGCCTCTTTCATCACTTATAGACAAAGATATTAGAAGAACGAGATATGCTATGTTGACCGCCGGACCGTAGGCGGAGTACTACCTAATTAGGGTACTTTGAATACTATCGTGACGTGTACGGACTGAAATCTGTTCTATGTATTAGTGCGGATACCTTAGCGTAAGCGGAAGGTGTGCAGTAGTATTAGTGAACAAAACCGGCGACACTGAGCAAAACAATTCCACACAGTATGAACTGCTCATAGCACATCTCGTTGTTCTAATATCTTTGCTTATAGACGAGCCTAACTATGTGAAGTCGTTCAACGTTTTAAGTCTACAAAAGCAATTTGTTCTTGTATAGGTGTTTGCCCTGTTCATTTTCATGTCCCTTGCATGGAGAAAAGGAGTGTTGCTAATTTATTAAGAATGTCTTTAAATTATTGGTAATCCCGTTAAAAATGGGATCACTAAGCCGAATGATTACGAATTACGACATCGGAATATATCATGACGAAATGCAAAAATATTCGGGTTTAAACACATGTTCATTTACTAAATGTTTACCAGAAAACCTGTTGAATCATCAGTTAAGGCCTGCAATCCCATTTTTAACAGATAACCAATGATTTAAAGAGATTATTTAAAAAATTAGCAATGCTCATTTTTCTCTGCGTGTTTTATAGTGAATAGTAGCTTACAAAATTTTATGTAACAAAAATAAGACAATTATTGTCTCTTAAAATAAGATGGAATAGAATATTCCATCATTTGTCATTTCCAGAGATCTGTTTTTTTCAGGCGATAATATTGTGTAAATCAATGATGATACGAGTATATTTACATAACAATGAGTTTATAACTGTTTCGTTTTCATACCTACATCTCCTTTAGTATAATATATTTTATTTTATAAGCAATAATTATTAGCCTGAAACACTCATCCACATTGAAAAATCTCCTGATAAAAGATAAATGAAGCCAACGGGACTTTAACCTGTGTCCTTTCGATTTCCGGTCGAAAGCTCTGACCACTGAGCTATGGCGGCTTATATCTTATCCGCGAAATAATTCAATATATACTAGTGTTTCATTCAACAATTACTGCTTGTTACATTTTTTCACCTGAAACAACCAACTTTATTTTATATGAGAAAGGCATTGTAAGTGCTAACTCTCTCACTAGATGGCGTCGAGACAAATTGTCTACATTTTTTGGTGAAGATACTAGAACTTGTCAAATATTAATTATTATTTAGATTTTTCAATGTGGATGAGTGTTTCAGGTTAATAATTATTGCTTATAAAATAATTGTTACCCTTTTTTGCTATGCATAAAAAATCTTGTCTTAAACATTAGTTTACCAAAAAAATAATAAATTATATCTTTTGATGAAGAATTGATTACAAGCCGCTCTATGAGGCTGTAAGTTGTAAGTATCATCGAGCAACATTAAATAAAGGTAGTTAATCAAAAGACTTATCTGCAGTGAAATATTAATACCAGAAGGTAGGTAATTATCAGGGATCTGGGGCACAGGTAATACACCCTCACGCTTGTGTGGGTCCGCGCTCATGGCACAAGCGTGCGTGTCGTATTAGGGAAAGGTAATAATGGTTATTACGATCACCAAACTATAGCAATTTGCCATTGTTAATGTCGTACACAATAGTTGTGTATTTATGGTTAATTAGTTACGTCCTAAAGTATTAATTTTGAGCGCCTAGTCGAATTTCTAGTACCCTATGTGTACAAATCTAGATATCAAATGAGATATCTGCCTACTAACCTGCCTAGTTGTTACAAACTATTATAAAAGCATTTTTTCTGAGCCTTTTGGCTTTCAATAGCTATAGGTAGGCCTTCCTTAAATGCTTGCAGTTTTGCAAATTATTGGAGACTAACCGTCTCACATATTGACCAAACCAAAGGGTCAATCAATTATGTCGAAGAAAAGTCCATAAATGAGTTATAAAATATCAAATTAAAAAACTGCTTCACTTTTTGGTAATTTGTTATTTTTTTTATCCAATGCTGATTTATCGATTTGGTAACTGTAGAGATAAACCGTTAGAAGTGTGCTGTGGGCGTGTCTGTTCTCCAGAAGGAATTGTCAATTTGAGTTCGTGAAACTGGATTAAAATAGTTCAATAGTTAATTTCATTGACCCCTCTGAACAGTAAAGAGGTTTGAATCCATTCAATGAACATTGGACAGTTCTTCTTTTTTTGTTCTGTGGATTTGGTCAACTTGCACGTCTTAAAGTAATGTTCATATTTTATATGGCAGATGTTTTCTCCGTAGAGTTCATAAATTCTTCTCCTAAAAACACAGTTGGAAGCTTCTATCAAATCAAAACCTCCTCAAACCAGGCCAGAACACCCAATCAAGTTGGCCGGTTATTTATTTAAGATACTCCTATAGAACTGTTACAAGCCATTAAAAGTAATAATAACTTCTGTGGGGAGGTTAGTGCTATTATGTACACATCATAGAGGCCGTAGAGATTTCTTTATTAAAATTTATAAGCAATCCTCTTTTGAATATTTTCCCACTTAACCATTTTTCCTCTTCTAACGACCTTTGAAGTTCTCTAATTAACTCACTTCACTCTTACCCTTCCCACTCTTTCATCAATTCTTTTGCCGATTTGGGTTTCCTCCCCCTGCCTTCTAACCCCTATACAAAGTAAAGCTTTATTTAACTTTAGTGGACGACTCATCCTGATGAAAAGAACATTGACCGTGCTTAGCGAAGTAACTTTTTCTCGACCGTTTTGCATTTCGTCTGTCTGAAAATTTATTTGTGTTGTTCCCGTTTCAAAATGGTAGCTGTTTTAATGATTTAATAAAGATAATTGTTTTCAACATGAAATTTTCATGTTTCTTTGGACTTATCTCATTCACATTTTTACACCATTGTGGTACAGGTTAGATACATAGATTTACAGGTACAAATAAATTTTCTGAAGAAAGATTTGTCATTGAGATGGTAACGTATCTTTGGACAAATTGTATAATTCCTTATTTGAAATAAAAATAGTTACATTATAAAGGTTTATAACTAAGCAGCTAAGTATTGAAGTACCTACTTACAAATGTTATGATTTCAGCGGAAATTTCGGATTTAATATACAAACTTAGTTAACAAAGTAATTTAAATTAAAAATATAAAAGTAAAATCACAAATAAGAATAAAAAAAATTAGTATAATATCAGAAAACATAGAATGTGAATAAGTAAACACACTAAAAAGCAATAAAATAAAACGCATTGAATTATACGATAATGTCTTTTTTGTTTTTGTTTTTAAAGAAAGACATACATTTCCGGCTTACGAATAACATGACAACATGGGAAAATCTCCTATTAACACCACATTAAGTTAAAATGTTACTTGTGTTGTTATGGAGGACTTAGCTAGTCGAGGAATAGAACACACTATGCCTGGGTGGGACCCAATCGCGTTGTCAACTCAGCCACCGACCGGTCAAATATTTGATGAGAAGAATATATTTCAAGTCGTCCGTTGATTTATCGCATTAAAGATTGTTTATATAAATAGGTGGCCATCTTGATTCAGGGTCCTGGCCCGTGTTGAGGTGGTTTCGCTTCGATCGACTAAAATAATAGGGCCTTGTCACGTATTAATACTGTTATCAAACTAAGAACAAAAACACCAAGAGAGAAAATCGGCCTTAGGAATTTTTTACCATTTCTATTTCAACATCTTGCGAAATAAAGGATTCAATAAGATTTTTCGCTGTTTTTTTACATATATCAGGAAAAATAGTTCTTGGCATTACTCCAATACGTCAATAGGGTCGTGTAAATATGTTGGAAAGTTACTGCTCTAGTTTTAAAAGATAAAGCCTTTGACACATTTCACTAAATATAGCGAAATAATGGGCGCATAATTTGGGCGTGACATATACGTATTATATGTTGGGGTGACACTACGCTATAATCTCACTCAGGAGAGGGTGTCAGATCAATTGGGGAACTGCCGCCGAATATCATTTATTTGTATGGGATCTGTCACTTTTACAGATGACAGCAGCGTAATTACGTTGCTCGGTAAATGTTTCTGACTCCTTCCATCGGCAGGAGAGGTGGACGCATAATTTTCAAGTACAGCCTGGCTAGCAGATCACAGCGCATCTCCTCGCCACGCCCACATTTTTAGGTGTGACAATTCTGTATGGGATTGTATGGCGAGCAATATGGAGTAATATAAAACGCATTGAACTTATAGCGTAATCTGTAAGCCCTTAAAGCAAATATTTGAGATATGAGCCCCAACTACCCGTACCCAGTGAGACTATGGCATCCTCAATTGGGTAAGTGAAGTAAATTTGGGAAGGAGACAAAAAAGTGGAAAAAGATGGGAGGCGGAAGATTGGGAAGAATCTGGATATTCCTATCAGAGCGACATTTATATTTGTTTTATTTTAAATTATTAACGCCTTTCGGCTTTCACATAATATAACTTATGGGGTAAATCAGTGTCTCTGTTTTGTGATCTAGGAGGTTTTGGTTAAACAGTAAAGGACAGTAAATAGAAGATAAGAACATAACGTGTAAAAGCAAAATGAGATCCTGCTTAAGTAATACAATATTGGAATGCCAAAAATAATGTATTAACTTAGGTATATAAAAAAAATAGTTAACCTAAAATTGATAAGGTACACAGAAAATTTTGTTGGGTAGGTAACAGAATAATGAGATCCTGTAACTTTTACAGTATTGCATTGATAAAAAAAAATATATATATATAGTTAATATATAAATTTTGTAAATATATATAATATATATAATATATTTACAAAATATGTTGTAAATTTGTCTAAATGAGAATTGTGAGAAAAACAGAAAATCATAGAAAAAATAAATAAAGAACATGTGTAATAACAAAATAACAAAGCAAACAATGAGATCCGGTTATTAATACAATATTATAATGTTAAAAAAAATTATATTTATATAATCTACAGTATTTCTATACATTAAACATTAATAGTCTCTGCAATATTTCTATAATATATTATATTATTATATTGATTGCCTCTACAATATTTCTATAATATATTGAAAGTCTCTACAATATTTCTTTAATATGTTCATAGTCTCTACAATATTTTTATTATATATTAATAGTATCTTCATTATTTAAAACGTCTACACATACTATGCATTTAATTTTTGTATAAATTCATCATTTTTTAACATACTGCATTTAGAACTTTGATGAATCACATTGACATTGATATGACATTTTGAAAAAATATTATTATTATTAGTCATACTTTTGTAGACAAAGAAGAAAAATAGCTAAGAAACGCAAAAATAACTCTTTTGTGTCGAGTGCCACCTGGCGACGAGTTTTCACAATCCGGATATTTTCCGAGTTCCATATTTGAATCCGCAGCTTCTCTCACCCCCCGCCAGGTGGGCAAACACGTTTGTTATTGATAAGGAAGGAATAATACCACAAAGTACGTACACCCCTACAGAAATAATATTCACCGATCTCTTATTCTGCCTATCTATCATCCATCCTTCTTACGACTACCCTGCCCTGTTATGCGCACATAAAAAATATATTTATTTAAACGATTTTTATCCCCAGAGAACGTTGAAATGATTTTTGAGAATCTTCTCAAAAATTATCATATACCAACTCCATTTAATAATTCTGGGGTTCAACACTAAAAGTGTCTTTGTTAGTTTTTGGAAATTTGAGTTAGGTACAAGCAAGTAATTTAAAACGTCATTATTTTTTTAAATATTTATTTAATATCAACGGTATAAATATACCATAAACAATGATAACATGTCACAGTTAAAATCGTAGAAATATTTAAAAAAAAAGAATTACAAATATATGTGGCATTTGATTGTGAAATGACATTAGAGAGTAAGTAAGTAAGTAAACAAGAGATACAAGTACATAAGTTTCTATAGTGCAAATAAGGTAGAATTAGATTAAATTAATATATTGATTGAAAAGATTTGATAGCATAGCCCTCTTGTACCTACCTTGCGTGCAGTTAAATAGATCTGCCACATCTGCGTATCTATTACTAACTTCATGCAACCTAGGTACAAGCGAGTGTTTGGAATACTCAGTCCTGATATTGTTGCATTTAAACAAAATTTTAGTAAGAGTAGCTCTCGTAGGTATA
Organism: Hesperophylax consimilis; assembly: GCF_061612785.1. Lineage (NCBI taxonomy): Eukaryota > Metazoa > Arthropoda > Insecta > Trichoptera > Limnephilidae > Hesperophylax > Hesperophylax consimilis. The sequence goes on from NC_142848.1 coordinate 33,819,641, forward strand.
TGAAATTCAATGAGGTTAATTAAATCAAGACTGTCTATACTACCATTTACAATTTTGAACATAAATATTAAGTCGGATATAATTCTTAGATCTGAGAGTTTTAATAAATTTAGATTTTTCATCAAGTAATTATAATTTATATTTTCAATGGGAATACCGAGTTTAAAATTAATGTGTCTTAGGAATTTATGTTGAATTTTTTCGATTGAATCTGAATGTAATTTTTAGTGGGGGGACCAGATTGAGGAGTTATATTCGACTTGACTACGAACCAGGGATGTATACAAAATTTTTAATGTTGAAATATTCTTGAAACCTCTGGAATTTCGAAGAATGAATCCTAGCATTTTCATTCCTTTATTATTAATATTATTTATTTGCGATATAAAGTTTAATTTAGAGTCGAAAGTTATCCCCAGGTCATTAATTTCTTCGACAGAGGTAAGGATTGAGTTATTGAGTTTATATGAATTAATAATTGGTTGATTTATTCTATAAAATTTAATTGAATAACACTTATTTATGTTCAGATGAAGTTTGTTAAGAGAACACCAATTAATTAACCTGTTCAAATTATTTTGTAGACAGATACAATCTTCAGCGCTTTTGATTATTTTAAATATTTTTAAATCATCTGCGAAAAGTGACGTATTAATATCTTCATCAAATATATTTACAATATCATTTATGAACAGTAAAAATAATATTGGGCCTAAATGAGACCCCTGTGGTACACCACTGGTAGCTATAAATTGATTGGAAATGAACAAATTGATTTTTACAAGTAAAACTCTATCAGTTAGATAGCTAGCAAACCATTGTAAAAGTTTTCCGTCAATACCGAGCTTACGTAGTTTGATCAGGAGAATTTTATGGCATACTTTGTCAAAGGCCTTGATAAAGTCCGTATATATGGAATCGACTTGAGTTCTGTTAGCTAATGCGTTTGATATATAGTTTTCATATAACGAGAGATTTGTCAGAGTTGATCTACCCGACAAAAATCCGTGTTGATTCTGAACAATGAAATGGTTAATACATGGTGAAATTTTATCAAGTAATAGTTTTTCAAAAAGTTTAGGAATTACAGATAGCTTACATATATATCTATAGTTAGTAACAGTTAGTTAGTTTATATATATCAGCTATAGTTAGTTTATATATATCAGCTTTACACCGGAGGTCACCAGGAAAATAATTTCCCTCCAGGGCTTATGTAATCTTAGGGATTGCTATGTGGATGATCTTTTAAAGAAAAGTAAGGAGACGAGGTTCTGGGAAGGTCACAGGTATAAAGAGTGGATAGGAAACTGAGGGTCAATTGTCCCGGAGTGAAGGGCGTATAAATCCATCCCTTCCACTAGGGTGCAAGGAAATGGGTTGAAAGATTCCTGCTGGAGAGGTCTTCCTTTAGCCAGTCTCTCTCGATCCAGCTCGCCACGCTTCCGCCACCAAGACCTAGACAAACCTCACACAATAAGCCGTGGCACCCTGCTAAGCCACCAAACTTAGCGACCCACTTGAGGTGACCTAAAGCAGGAGTGTTATTTATCTAATAAATGGTTCCCGGGGCGGTGTTCTCCATTTTTTGATGCAATTAATATTTTTAAAGTGTTCCAGATTAATGAAATTAGTCTAATGTAGAAATCAAAATCTTGTTTCAGCGTTTTTAAACCAACTTCTATAATTTTTGTTGTTTGTTTTTGGGGTGTTATGCCGTGTTGCGCTAACTCCTTCTTTAGCCGACGTTTCGGACAGCGTTGCAGTGTCCATCATCAGGGCAGATCCGGTAGATCCGAAGATGTGTTCTATAATAAACAATCTATAATAATAAAATAAACTTCTATAATAAAAAATCTTCGTCGGCAATTCACAAATTTTGCATGGGTATATCTAGCATTAAGCGCCAAAATTAAACTGCCCTCCACACTACCGAATTTTTTTATGAAAGTATTGGGATATCCAGGATTAAGTCGAAATTTATATATTCTTAACACACTCAAAATAATAAAAGAAATTAATAATTCAGAGTGATAGATACTTTCTGTACCGCCCTTGCAAAGACTCAAAGTTTTGAATAAAGAAGTTGCTTGAAATGGTTTTAGAAGTGTCTAGTGACCATGTTTAAATAGTCAGGTACCTCCCAACATTTCCCTTCTCCACTCCCTTCAACCTTACAACGTATCTTGGTTTGGGTTGTCGGAAATGTTGTGCTAAATTCATAAAAAAGTCCAAGTAACACATTTGTCTAAACGAAAAGTTTAATTATCATTAATTAAGTTAAATTATGTTGTTAAATTATTTTCTTTTCCGATTTTATGTCCGGGTTAAATCTTCCCCATAGGAAAAACTAAACCCTTCCACACACTTTTCCACAAATGATCATCTAGACAATCAACATTATGCAAGTGCATTATATAAGCAAAATAAATACAAAACAATACAAGAACAACACGTCAAATCATCAGAGATCAAATGGGAAAATAATTCACCGACTCCAGATATTTTCATATCAGAGGTTTCGGCTCGGTAGAACTCCTAACAGGGCCTAGTAATCCTACTGATCCCTCAACATAAATATTTAAAAAATCTTTCGTTATCCTACATGTATTTAAAATGACTGATTTTTCCATTTTTATTTATAATTTTTTTGATAAATCTAATACGCCTAAATTTTTAATGAGAGAGCTAGGTATAATGCCAGTAGCCGAAACAACGAATGGTAATATTTTTATAGTCTGAGAATGCCAAATTCTTTTTTATCTCATTTCCTAAATCTGTGTATTTTCTTATTTTTTCATTAACAGATTTTTGAATATTACAGGAATTTGGAATAGCGACATCAATGATATAAGTTTTTTTTAAATTTTGTCATGTAAAACTATATCGGGTCTATTATGACCAATCGTTCGGTCTGTTAAATTATGTTGTTAAATTATTATTACTTATGTCGTTAAATTATTATTAATTAAGTTAACCTTTGTTGGTAATTTATTATTGACGAATTTATTATTAATGAATTTTATAACAACTCCCAATGAGTTCGTAGCTATGGAGTTTCTCTTGAATAAATTGTTTTAAAGATAAATAATGCATGAAATTCTATCATGAATTTTGTATAAAAATAGAAAAATACCCAGTTTATTTTCCGCGAAGCAAACATAATTATTCGTTATTTAACCGTGTATTAGTTGCCTTCCGACACGCTGGGCACAAACTCAACTCAATAGTCAATTAATTAGGGAAACGCAAATATTGGTTCTTTCTTTCGTACAATCTTTATTATATAAGTTTCTTTTTTCTTGTGTAACACGCATGTGTTTAATACGCGTTATTGAAAAGTTGCTATTTTACTTGCTGTATTGTATATTGCTATGCATTATGTATTGTACTTACCCAGACGAAGCCTTCGAAATAAGTAGATTGGCGAAAATTATAACGAAGAAATGAGCTCATGTAAAATACTGGATTGCTTTATGTACATGTATTGTAAAATGATTTTTTCCTGCGAAATTATAATTGAACTTTATTTTTATGAATACTATTTTTGTGAATACTGAACAAGAGTCTCAACTGCTCCCAACCGTTTGGATCCAGTGATACTATAGCATCCCCAACTGGGATATTTTGTTGTAAGGCTAAAGGGTAATGGGTAGGAGAAAGAAATAGGAAAAGAGGAAGGTGGGGGAATACCTGGCTATTCAGATCTGGTCACCAAACATGGCTGAAGCCATTTCAAACAACGTTTCAATTCTGAATGGTGATACTACACCAGGGCGATACTGAGAGTATTTTCCACCCTGTAACGTGCCGCTAGTATACTATGTATTATTTTAAATTATTAAATTGTGAAATAACACAAATTAATCAAATTAAATTTACTTGCCCCCGCCGGGATTTGAACCCGTGACCTTTGCATGTAAGTCGAGAGCCTTACCCCTCGACCACGGAGGCCGTAGAAACTAACAACTTAACTAATTACTAACGTAACTGGTGCAGACTCGAACTTGAAAAATCACGGGATAATCATAGAGGCGCTGTTGCGCATTAATAATACAACTAACACGTATATTAGAAACACTACATCTCAAAGTCAAAAACAAAAAAGCTTCCTTTATTATGGTATTAAAATCTACAGCCAAATCTTACTCTTATTCAAAACTCACAAATCTCAAATAAATAACCGAATACAAAACATAGGGAGATCAGAAATAGATAATATATTAACACCAAATAGACTGAAACTGAAACCACCCAACTGAACAAAAAACACCTTGTAATATGTTTATTATTATTTAAAAAAAAACACTACTTAGCATATTTATAATTTTCTTCAAACTAATCTATTTTGTCACAAGAAAGGAAGATAAAAAATAATTAAGTATTATTATTATTTTATCCCGACGAAACGTGTTTCACTATGTTCAACTGCACTAAGAGCTAAACTAGAGTATGCATCTACTGTATGGGCCACATATAAGAAAGAATTTAAATATTGCAGCATGTATTTTTTGTGTTTCTGTAAATATGAAGATTTCCTCTCTGAGATGAAATAACAGAATCTCCAAACGAGAAAAAGTCAGTGGGTCCCTTGCAGTAACAGCGACTGAAGTTATGCATTATTTGATAGATAGTTAAAATCCTAAAAGTTGTTTTTACCTGCCTACTGTCTACTGCCAGGGGCGGCACCACGATCTGCTATGCATACCACATGGCAGAACAGACGTGTTGGCTCAGAACAGCATGATACGGGGTTTGGTATGTCAATATAAAACTTGAAGATTCAAGAGACATGCAAATAAATTTTTAATCTACGACATACTTTTTACGGAAGTTTTTCATACAAAACTTTATTTTAGATTTGAGGCCAAAATACTTGACAAAACTGACTATATTTTTTTAAAATTAAAAATTGTAGATAGTAAATGGATGGATTTGTGCTAATTTATTTATTTGTGATAAAAATTATAAAATAAAGGACAGGGTTTTCCAATAAGCGGTGTTATTTTGAATAGCCAGCTATTTCGGTAGATGTTACTTTTGAAGCTGTCATTTTTTGACATTTTACAAGTAGAAACTACGCCATTAATAAAAATGGAACGAAACACGCTTCAACAACGCATTGAAATTATTAAAATTCACTTGAGTGAATCAAATGCAAATCATCTTGAGTGATGAGGCCCATTTCCACCCCGGTGGCTTCGTCAAAAAGCAAAATTGTCGCATATTGTTAAAAAGCCTCTCTATCCTCAACGTGTGACTGTTTGGTGCGGTTTATGGTCCAGCGGAGTCATTGGACCTTACTTTTTTGAAAATGAGGCTGGAGCAACAGTTACGGTGAATGGATTGCGCTATCGAGAGAAATATAAAATTAAACATTTATTACTAGTTGACGTGTACCCGGCGTTGGTGGGGGTTATCCTTGAGGAGATGGACATGTACCATAGCAGACTTTTCTGCAGTCCTTTTTGAAGATATAAAATTCCGTAGAACATTATTTTGATGATCTCATAAGGTTTGACCAGCGTTAGCAATGTAGTGCCCAAAAATATATTTATAAGACTTGATTATAAAACATCCACTTTTTATAAATATAACATGCATGAATTATACACGTAAACCTTCCAGAAAAAATTCTCTTAATGACGGTGAAAACCCTATCAAAATCCGTTGTTTAGTTTAGAAGAACTAAGCGCACAAACAGCGTTTAATTATTGAAAAAGCGTTTTTATGGACTTTCATTTTAATATATATATAAAATATAAAATAATATAAATACATAAAATATAATATATTTCATTATACTTTAATAGTAGGTTCGATAGGATATTTTTTACAATTAATATTAACAATTAATATTACAATTATTAGTTGTCGAAAACCTTAATTGTTCATTGTCCTATATTTTATAATTTGAAATACAAATAAATAAAGTTCAAGTTCTAGATATTTTTATACCTTTTGAGTAAACGGTATTTTGACCTCAAATATAAATTTAAGTATTATGTGAAAAAGGCCAAGTAGCTGTTGCTCTTAAGAAATCATCACTTATGTTAAGTTGTATGTTGAATTGATTCACTATTATATATTTTTATTACTGGTCATATATGTGTATAGAAAATGGACAAAGTATGTTTTACATCTAAATTCATTTTTTTAATTTCTCTGGAACATCATTATCTACATCATAGATAGTGACCTAAGCCCTCCACCGTTTAAAGTTTTAAGTAAAGTGTTCAGTAATTCGTTTACAATCATAATGTTATATTTAGCATTAGTCAGATGTGCACTGGAATATGCATCGCCAATTTGGAATCCACGTTATAAACTTAACATAGATAGTATAAAACTTATCCAAAACAAATTTATAAAATATATTACCTACAAATTCAACAATAGTTATGAGTGTACATCTCAATCTTTACAGCAAAGGTGGGTAGTAGCTGATTTAACATTTATACATCAAATTTTAAACAATACCATCGAAATTTCCGAATTTCTGTGCCTAATTAATTTTGACATACCTTTGAGACGTACACGACACACAACTCTTTTTACAAGCTTAATTAAAAAATGCAGTTTCTAATTCGCCAAATAACCGTGTTCTTCACATTAAATGATATTTGTCTGAACTCTAACATTGACATTTTTCGGATTCACTGCTCAAATTTAAAAGTGGCATCATATCAATAATTTTATAAATTGTTCAATGCCCATAGAAATACACACCGCATACTCACACATACACACACACCTTTACACTACACACGTCACCCAGCAATTACTAAATATACATACCACATATGAGACAATACAAGAAAATATATCACAGGTACACCCACCATGAAAACTGTAAATTGTTTCATTACCGTAACCAATGTACTATTTGTTTCTATAATATAAAATAAATAAAAAATAAGAAACTACTTTCAATCATGGGTATAAGTAAGAAAAAAATATTTACATGCCCTAGCACATCACCACAAGTCTCACGAACCCTTTCATACATTTCCCAATTGGTGCGCTCTAGAAGTATTTTGTGTACTTATCAATGTTCGTAGTATAAACAACATATTCCAAGCATAAAATAACTCATATGAAAACAATAATATGACTTTATTAAATTAGCAGGAACTCCGTAAGGGGATATAACACGCCAACGTCAACATTCCGGAGTATCTTAACGAAGATTGAGTCATAATTGTCACTGCTCTACGGCAGTCATTTCCATAACACATTTCCATAACACATTTCCATTTTCTGGGCGGGATTTGTCCTACATCAGTTTTATTGTCACTTAAGGCTTTATGGACCTGTGCTATTAGCCAGGCGAAGGGATAAGCACATTTTACATCCCTAATTGAATGCAATAAAAAGTTGCCGGCTGGTAACTGAGCGCATTAAACCTTATAGGGTCCCATACGTTTTAGGTGGCCATTTTCAATCCGGATTTTTTAAACTCAAATCCGGATATCTAGGTTAAATCCGGATTTTGAACAAATTAATTTCTTCAAAAGTTTCTAATGCCAATGTCCGAAAATAATCAAATGAGAAGCAAAAATCGAAAAACAGTATTTACCTAATCTAATTTTCCGGCGTTGCCCGAGCTTTTCTCAGATTATTTTTTTGGTTTCAGGAGACCCTTTGACCTTTCCAACTGGTCTTTCGACTCATCGCCTTGCGTCATATTCCATATTCTATACGTGACTTCATAGAAATCATTTTTACTCGGTATATTTCGTATGTTCGTAAAGTAGTACATGACCGTTCTAAGTTATTCTGTATTTGCTATTTATGTCCCATCGAAGATTTTCATCGATTTCAATGCCTAGATATTTTATGCTTCTAGAATTTGAAATCTGGATAGAGATTACACTGTGAACAATCTGAATTTTTCTGGACCCGGATTATCCAGATTGCAATCTCTAGTTTAATAATATTCTCTAATTTTGATACGGTGTGGAAATATTTTAATCTCAGGTGGTTTTTGTTCTTGCGAATATGCCACTTGATTCAATGGCACAATACCAGCGAGTTGGAGGCTTAGTTTTAAGGTTGCTTTTAAATTGACAACCTATAATTTCACGTAATAAATATATTTTTTTATATGATGATAAAACAAAACAAGGGCAAGCAAGGATAACTTTTAGACTGAAACGCGTGGCTTTCAAAGCTTCGAAAATAAACAATGACTTTTATTTTTGTTTAATATAAATTTATTATGTTTGAATTATATGATTTTAAATAAAGGTATTTTTTAAACATTACATTAACTTTATATAAATAATTAATAATATTATTATTAAGTTCCGCGAGTACTTTTAATTTTGATTTTTGTGACGGCTGTTTCGGTGTTCAAGACCATTTTCAACCAGTGGTTAGACCACGTTTAGACGACTCTTATATATGATTATATTTAAAGTTTATGATGTCTAAAATGATTTATTACCGGTTAAAACTTTTTATTGATCAGGTATTTATGACAATTGTGTGAGGTATTTCAAAATCTGTTTTTCCACATTAAATGACAATGTTTTCTTATTTGTTTAATAATGACGTGACTGCTATTTATTCAAATGCGTTATATTGTTTAGGTCTTGTGAACTTATTGAGAATTGGAGAATGAATTTTATTTAGGATAATTCGTTCATTTATTGATTTTTAATAGTTCAAGTAAATTTAATCTGAGACCCTTTCTTTTTAAATGTAGGCTTGGTATTGTCAAACAGTACATGAATAGTCACTTAAAGATATTCTGCGATTTTTAAAGAAGTGCTTTTATTATTGAAACAGCGTATGAATGATATTTTAATGTAGTTGATTTAGCCCTTCCCATCTGTCCCATTTAAGTTGCATTACAGTCGGCGTGGTCACATTTTAATTCATAACAGCCGAAACAGCTGTCACAACAAGAAAACTAAAAATACTTGCAGAACTTAATAATAACATTATAAATTTGATTTACATAAAATTTTATAAAAATTAAATGGAGTTTTACGAATATCAGGAGGCCACGAGGAAAATGTTTTTCCCTCACGGCATCTTTGGGAATGCTTTGTGGTGGGTATTTTTGAAGAGCAAAAGGCGTCATAAAGAGACCAATATTTTAAGAGGGAGGAAATACAGAGGCTGAAAAAATTGTTTCGGAGCAGAGCTGTGGAACTGAAGAACGAGTCGTAAGAAACGAACCGTTCTAATGTGACAAATGTCAACCGTGTACAAAAAATGTTGAGCATGCACGTGCATGTTTCTTGCCAACAGTGTACAACAAATGTTGAGCATGCACGTGCGTGTTTCTTGTCAACCGTGTACAACAAATGTTGAGAATACACGTGCGTGTTTCTTGTCAACCGTGTACAAAAAATGTTGAGGATGCACGTGCGTGTTTCTTGTCAACCGTGTACAACAAATGTTGAGAATACACGTGCGTGTTTCTTGTCAACCGTGTACAACAAATGTTGAGGATGCACGTGCGTGTTTCTTGACTATGAACCGGCGCCAAATACAAAAAGTAAAATTAAAAAGGCGGTAATGCAAATTAGGCTATATATTATGAGATAGAGCAGAGAGTTTTGAGTAAAAGTTTTATTTTTAAGGTAATATATGAAATTTGTTTAACATTCCTTTTTTGTTCGTTGATCCAAATCTCATTTGATAAATTGTTAAATGCTTTTATTGCCTTGTAAATACCAGACAATAAATATGGTGTCTTTGTCCAAAGCTTGTGCCTGTCGACGGAGTTTGTATGCGTTGTTTTTGTTTGTACTAAATACCTGCAAGCTTTCTCCATCCATCACGGCGTTCCTGAAACGTCACTTCCGTGTCCGGCCGGTGTACAAGCAAAACCTCCGCCGTGCGTTGTGCCCCCTAACAATCTGTTGGAATAAATAATAGTTGCCAAGCCGAGCCTCGAAGCCTACATCGAAGCCTGCCTCGTAGCCTACAGGTCATAAAACGGGGCATTCGGCACATTTATTGCGAAACAACTACAATAGCGTGCCGACAAACGGGATTTATGACGTTCTTATGAAACACTGGAAATATATTAACTTTTGCATTGTCGAAATTCAAAAGCCAATCATTTTGTTTATTCTCGGAACGTGGCTATTAATTTAACCTTAAGTTCTCAGCAATTATTATTTTACTAACATAATAATTAAAAGTATAGTTTTGTTGCACTGGAGAATTCTAATCGACTAATATTTGTATTAAAAAAATGTCTAATAAAATTTGTCGTGTTTTATCTCGAGCGTTTTGCACTTCGTGTGTCTACGTTCCGTTTGTATGTATACGTTCCGTTTCGGTTTCAATAAAGTGGTCGTTTTAATGTCACAATAAATATTATATTTTCAAATAAGAAATTGTGGTATAGTGATTTATTCTTGGGTTACTATGCCGTGTTCCTCTACCTCCATCTTTAGCCAACGTTTCGGACAGCATTGCAGTGTCCGTCACCAGGGCAAACTTTAGCTGAAGAAGCATGTAGCGCAACACGGCATTATACCCCAAAAATAAATAAATATCTAGAATAATTTTAGCCGTAAAAATCTCAAATCATGCAAGACATCATGGTATTTATTTTGACTTTCTTAACATTACCGTACCAACCGGCATGAAGAAAGCTTTAAAAAAATAATTGTCATCGAGATGGCGACGTTTCTTTGAATAAATCATTAAATCTATTTTGAAATACAATATAATGTTACCTAAATATTTGGTCTTTAATTAAGTTGACGGGTATTTAGTTCTTTTCTATTTACAAATCTTATGATTTCAGAAGTTGTTGGTTTTATTTTTTTAATAATAGAAAATTAGGAACATTAAGTTATCTCTAATAACTTATTATTCCATAATAATAAATAATCTGTTAGTTACGTGATTTTTTTGCAAAAACGGCGCTATGCAAAATATTCCAATTATTATGATTACAATAATATCTCACCCATTATATCTTTCCCATTATACCCATGTATTTATCCGGATTTATCCGAGTTCTAATTACAAAGATGTGGCTACTGTTTTATATATTTTTCATCACATTTTTCACATCACATTTAGACTGAAAATTTTCTTAAGTGTGTAGAACGGCCTGGATGCTAATGCTCTCTCTTTTATGCTCTAAAAAATCTCTCTCGTAACATCACTATATTATATTTATATATTTAAAATAGCGACATCTGTGAAATGAGATCTCTGAGGCGTGTGTGTGGTAACACCATGTGTGAGAAATGTGGAGATCCGCAAAGAGTGCAAGGCTGATGTAAACGTGATGAGTAAGACTAAGAAAATGACGCTTAGATGGTTTAGGCATGTAGAGCGAATGAGCAAAGAAAGGAGTGTAAGGAAAATATATGATGCTAATGTGAATGGTAGCAGAAGTCGGGGACGCCTGAGGAAGATATGGCATGATCGAGTGAATCAGGAACTCGAGTCAGGCCATGCCAAGAGTCAGAATAATAGGATAAAATAATAATAAGAGTATTATTGAAACGATGTATGAATGTGAATGAGGCAATAAGTGTGCTGCGCCAAGACCGAGTTGTTTGGCGGTCCGTCCTCCCTGCCTACCCATTTCAAAGTTATCCAGTAATGTTGGCCTCACTGGTGGCTTGCCCGTGCTGATGCCTAAATATTGATTTATTTAGGCCTAAATATGAGGCCCAGCTATTAAGTTAGACATCTGCCACCTATGTCTTGTAACTCAAACTATCACAATACTTTGAAAAAGGAGCATAAATTAATCTAAGAAAAATAATTCATGGCCGATTTAGTAAAAACCTAACGAAAAAGCGTAATTCAGAGTAGGAAAATATCGTATTTTAAATTTTATGTGCAAAAAAAATCACATTAAAGGCGAAGCTAGCAGTGAGTGAGTGTAGTTTTCTTTAGTTCCGCTTCACTCCGTATAAAGCCACATTCCGGTAGTAAACTAGGTCTGGCAAACACTTCACCCTAATTGCTTCCCTTTTTCTATTTGTATCCCCCCCCCCTTCACCCGTCCTTCGGTGACAATAATACCCGACCACCTCTCACTTCTAACACGAGAGGGAGGTCAAACATCTTTCAAAACAGATTCCTTGTAATGATTCAGCAGCATTATATATCAGTACTGAAGTTATTGAACACCCCGTATAAATCTTACCTAAAGTCGTAAAAAATTTTATACAGGCGTGATATGTGATATTTAACTACCAAAATTACACTTCCATAATTACACACTATGGAATTAAATATATAACGAAAAAAAATTCTTTTTCGCCAAACTGCTTTTTTCTGTCCATGGCAATTGGAGTATGTTATGTAAAGGAGAAGAGAAAAAGATGGGGAAGAGGAAGGTAAGGAAAGGACCTGGCTATTAAGATCTGATTACCAAACAAGGCTAAAGTCAAAATTTCAATTCTGATTGGTGGTCGCACACCAGGAAGATACTGAGAGTAAAACGTGCAGCAACTATTTTTAATAAATTGTAAAACACAACACAAATTAATGACATTAAATTTATCCGCGACCTCCGTATTGCTAGTCGAGAGTCTTACACTCGACAACAGAAGCCGTCCATATCTTACAAAACAAACTTTAAATGATATTACACGACATACGCGAATCGTCAAAATTTATTTTCTTATAAAACCACAATCGTTTTCTCACTTCGAATAAACGAAATTACGAATATCAAGACCAATTTAAATCACCCATATTTCGCCACCCTCCGAAATGATGCTGGTAACGTAATTTAAACGATATCTGCTGTAAGGAACCTTCCTCCAGAAGTAACCTACCCTAAACACATCACCTCCGCCATAATGACGTCGAGACAATTACGATCAACGAGTTTACACGTTACCTACGCTGGGCGGTGACCATAAACTAGTTATGAGGGGTGTTACGTCATTTATATTGGAAAAAGGAAGACAGATTATTTTATTTTATTTTTTAAACAGCATTAATAACAGTTGAATATTTTAATTTCGGCATAACTCCATGTCTTCAGGTATCAATTCCAGATAAAAAACATCGAATAATTCCTGTTGGAAAGTTTGATTATTTTGTGTCCAGATAATGAGATAATGAGATTATCTATTTGAATATAATATTTGAATCCAATTTGCGTCTTTCATTCCAATCGATTCCACGAAAAAAAATATCGGAAAGACTAATGTAAATTTTTACGATTTTATTAAAAAAACTGTTGAATTCTGTGCAGATACCTGAAAAAATCTACGACACTTTTTTGTAACGTGATATGAATATAAAATAGACAAATTTATTAGGATAACATCCTTCTATTCGGAAGCCATATTAATGATATCAAACACAACGAATTTGGGAGGCAGGTATGGGTACCACCGCCCTGGGAACTATTCATTTAATCTTTTGCCATAGGTCACCCCAAGTGATTTATAAATACGATTGGGGACTTAGCAGGAGTACCGGGTTCATGCGTGAGGTTGGTTTAGGTATTGGTGGAGGCCGGTTGAGGGAGGCTCTTCGACTTTCCAGCTGGACTCTCTCGACGAAACGCCTTGCACGGCAATGGGAGGGATGGATTCATACACTCCTGTCGGTCACTCCTGGACACGCTGACTCCAAGATACTACCTCCCCGCCCCTCATACATTTTCCTTCATAGAATTTTGTCCTTTACCTAAAAAGAAGCTCCACACAGAATTCCCAAACATGACATAGTCCTGAGGGAAATTATTTTCCTCTTTGCCGCCTGTGTGGAATTAATTAGAAGAAAAAAACACGAAAAATGCAAAAAAAAACGGAAAAGAAAGCTGTTAAGAGTTTCTAATGTTTTTACTTCGTCTCTGAATCACAAAGCTTCATAAGTCCACCAGAAATGAGGATCTGAAGGTTGCACATCCCTCAGCTCTCTAAGGGCGTGGGCGGCCCGCCCAGTGACGTCACCCGCAGGTGAAAATACCAGGCTAGCAGAACGGGTGAGGAGAAACGGAGCATCAATCACCGTAGCGCGCGGCGTGACTACTGACACAAACACGCGGTCATTTAGTGTGACTAAAATCATTATTGATGGCACCGACATCCTCCTCACTTTCTGGTAGCCTGGTACACGCGATCTACTGTTTTAATGGAGTTTAAATATTTTTTTATGGACTTTCAGTAAATCATTTTTAATGTTCACATTTTTTTGTGTTTTGTTTGACCTACTTATATTTAGGGCGATGCATTTCCAAGTGTAACTTATTTATTTATACGCCAAAAATCTTTTACAAAAAAATGATACATTTAATCATATGTACATGTACACTGTGTCCACTGGAAGATATCTGTATTAAATAGAAAATAATAATTGTGAATTTTGATATAATTGAACTAGTTCTGAGATGTGTGAATAGCGTACAAGAGTCGCAACTGCTCCAAACCATGCCTTCCCAATTGGGGTATGTTAGAGCATACCTAATTTATAATTGATGAACAAAGCCTCTACTGTTGAATTATTTGGCAGGTTTTTAATAAGCCGACGTAGCTTAGTTGTTATTGCAGCTAACTGGCAATCGGGAGGCTGCGGGTTCAATTCCTGTCAGCGCATTTATCCCTTCTCGGGAGATTTTTTCAATATGTATGGAGATTTTATGTAAATAATTATTGCTTATATTAATTTCTGTTAAGACGTTTTTCTTCATTAAATACATACTCCTACTCATATGTCATTTTTGGGGATGCTGTGTAGGGGTTTTTTTTAAATAAAGGATGTAGAGGAAGACCTGGAAAGGACAAAGGTATGAAGGGTGGATAGGAATATGGGAGTCAGTGTGTTCAGGTGTGGCGGATGTTGGAATTCATCCCTCCTACTGCGGTGCAATGCGATGCCTCGAGAGAGTCCTGTTGGAGAGGTAAAAAGATCTCCCTCTGGTTGGTCTCTCCAAATATAGCCCGCCACACAGTAGGTGGGCAAACGCATTCATCGCCAAGATTTAGAATATCCTCAAACCCTGCTAAGTCTCCAAACGTAGCAAAAAACTTGGGGTGACCTATGACAGAGGTGTTGATTATCCAATGAATGGTTCCTGAAGCGGCGGTTCCCATACCCGCCTATCAAATTGAATGGTGGTAAAATAAGTCGGGGACGCTCGAGGGAGGCATGGCACGATCAAGTGAATCAGATACCTGTCAATATTCAGAATAACAGAATATGTATGAATGTGAATGAGGCAAGGAGTGTGTTACCACACCGAGTTCTTTGGCGGTCCGTGCTCTCTGCCTACCCCTGCAGAATCGGTGTGATGGTTAGTTAGTTACTACGTATAAAAAATTAACTCATATTTTTATACTACAAAACGAATTTTTGGTGATGCATTACATACATCTAAACCAAATTTGTGCATAGATTAGTAAAAAAATTGTATGATGTTCATATCTACTTGTTGTGTAAATGTTCCTATCCACTTGCACAAAAAAAATTTGAAAAGCATCTGACCCAAAGATTAAACAGCTATCTTTTATCCATTTAATTTAACTTAATTGGTTTAGAATATCTTAGGTTTTGTTATGTTTATACCCTTTACTGACAACACTATTGGATTCCTAAATATAATAACGCCCTTTACATAAATGTTCATAAACACGGCGCTACACAAATCATATAAACAAAATTGCATTCAATCACACTCAAATTCTGATGATATGATCATTTTACTCCTTTATGAAACGCGGTTAAAAGTGACGTAACCCCACACGAACCTCTAAAGTAAATCAACGCGTCATTTAGTCGACACTCAAATAAAAGCAAAAATCCAAATGGCACATTTGCTCCACTCGGCAGAGCTCAATAAAGCAAATGAAAGAAATATGAAAGCAATAACGGCAGAAACGTCAATAAGGCAGCGTATAACCAATAAATTTGTTTCAGCTCATGCAGAAAATACTCTCTCCCGGTTAAATCGGTTATTCAGGGTTCGCTTCAAAAGTTCTTGGGGCGTGTAAAGATTTCAGTGGAAACAGAATTGCAATGAAATAAAATAAATTTTTGAAAATCTAAAAAAATTCACATTTTGAAAGTAGGTGGAACCTGTCCATGGAAAATTGTGTACTTTTTGACGTCCGAGTGGCAGTTAAAATGAAAAATATAAGATTTATTTGATCGTGTTAAAATCACTGGGGAATACGAGGAGAGATGAAGGAAGCCTTATATTATGATACTGTTTATAGGTTATACCTCATACAATCACAATTAATGTTATATTTCCACATGTTTAATTTAACCACACTGCGATATTAAATTTAGGAATGCAATTAGCACGATTAAATGGTTTTTGAGATAAGATGCACTATTAACGACGAAAATATTACGAATGAAAACAAGTGACATGTGTGTTAATTAAATAATAATTGAATATCATTGGCGTAGGTCGGTAGCTATGTCTTCTCTCTTCTCATGTAAGACTATAAGGAGGGATAGAAACAAATAAAATTACAATTTGAGTAGGGCATTGGGATATGGAATGGTCCCAAAACTGTTTCAATATTAAACATGTGCGAAAATTGAAAGGTGTAGGCTTGGGCGCGAAAATTAATATCTGAATGTAATGAAGCCTGTTGTGTTCTGTTAATACCACGAACCTTAAAGGCCATGGATATAGCATTAGTGTGATTTTGTATGAATGACATTGAAGCCAATTCTAGGGTGAGGGGAATTGCCTGACAAACTTTTAAAATAATTTGTGTCCAAAGCGCTAAAAAATAAACAATATTTTATTTTTATTTCATATTGTTAAATGCATATAACGTCTTACGTTTTTTTGGGTATTTGATGAGACGGAATGGGACATTTTAAAGACAATTAAGAAGATTGTAAAGGAATTTTTAATAGATATTTTCCATCACCCCGCGGCATAATTTTTTTCTAGAATTTCTTAGTCCAGGGCCTTTTAAGTCCATGGTTGATACGGTACTTATTTTTATATGGACATGGTACGTCCCCATAAGTTGCTGAAGAAAATACTTAAAGTCAGTAGCCGGCAACAGCCTTTCCGAGACGTAGATAATTTGCAAGATAACGGTTACGTAAAAAATAATTTTTATGTAAACTAAAAAAGTAAGTAAAAGTTTTTTATAATAAAAACACATAAATTTGTTTTTGACCACGATAGTTTTATTTTCACTCTACCGGTTTCGGAAGATCCCTTCCTTCGTCAGGAGAATATTTAAAACTGATCTACTACACACAATATTGACACATAAATACAAAAATTTTAAGTGTTTGAGGGAGATGTGGACAAAGTGGAAGTGGTAATTACGGGAATTCCAGGAAGAACAGAGCGGTTAACTGGAAATATGTCAAGAATAGGACTATAAGACAGATTAATTTGGTTATTTATTATACTGGAGTTATTATTGAGGGATTTTCTGATTTCAAGTGCTTAGAAGCTTAGAAGCTTAGAAGAAATTGTCTAATTTTTTGCCTTTATTACTACGGTGAAAAATTGTAACCCCTGTATCTTTACTAAAAGTATGATCGGTGGAAATGAGATGATTGGCAAACTCCGAAAAATTATTGTTATTTAAACATCTTAAATGTTCCGTGATTCTAATATTTATATTTCTAGTTGTCTTACCTATGTAGAACGATGGACAATCATTGCAACATAGTTGGTAAATGCCTGAGTGGCTAAATTTGTGATCTTTATCTTTAGTATTTTTAAGTAATTTTCCCAAGTTGTTATCAGTATAGAACGCGGGTTTAATGTGGGTAGGCAAATCTTTTGTACTAAGTGAAGAAAAATTGGATATGTATAAGATTTTACGCCATTGAAAGGGATTTATGATTTTATTATTAGTTTCAGGTGTACCAAATAAAAATGTATTCGTCGAAATGAGTTTAAGTTTCTTATTCAGGATTTTATCAATTAAGTGTGTCGAGTAACCATTATTTAGAGCAATTTGTTTTGTTTTTGACAGTTCAATTTCGAAATTAACAGCTGATAGTGGGATTTTTACTAAACGGTGTACCATTGAATGATAGGCAGAATGTTTGTGTGATATCGGGTGGTTTGACGTGTTATGTATAGTTATATCCGTGAATGTCGGTTTACGATAGATGTTAAATTCAATTGTATTATTTATTGAAGTTAGTGTTAAGTCCAGAAAATTAATCGATGCATTACTGCCTACCTCTACAGTGAATTGAATGTTTTTATGAAATGAATTTATAAGAAGAAGGAATTTAGTTAGTTGCCGCTCTGTTCCCGTCCAGATATAAAAAATATCGTCTACATAATATCGTTTCCAAGTGAGAACATTATTTAAGAGTGATGACTTACAATTAAAAATCTTATTTTCTAAGTTATTCATAAAAATATCTGCCAACAGTGGGCTAGTAGGAGCTCCCATGGGTAGCCCTTGACTCTGTTGGAAGACGCAGTTGTTATACTGGAAATAATTTTGATTAAGGCACATATTGAATAAACGAGACAGGTCATCAATCATATCTTTATCTAAATTAGAGGATTTTAACATATCTAAAATTATTTGTTTGCAATCAGTAGTTGGAACTAAAAAAAAAACTACCGTTGTCAAAAAAAAATTTATGTGTTTTTATTATAAATTATGATGAGCCACAAAGTGAATGCTTTTTACAATTACGTACAAGTTTTTTTTTACATTAACCCCACACAGGAGGCCCTGGTGATAATAATTTCCCTGGGTCATCTTTTGGCCTGTGTCATTTTTAGAGATGTCGTGTGGAGGGTAGTTTTTAAGGAAAAGAAGGAGAATAAGTTCTGGAAAGGTAAAATGTATGAGGGTTGAGTAGGAATGTAGAAATCAGTGTCTACAGAACAGTGTTTTATGCTGGTCCATCTCTCAAGTGTACCACTGAGAGGAAACGAATTGAAAGTGGACGGCATGGAACTATCTCGTTTTATAAAATTGTCATTTTTACGGTATTTTATGGTCAATGGTAGTGTTTCACTAAAAGACTCACTACAAAACAAGCTGGAGAATTTACTAATTTAACCCTTATAATTTATCGTAATTCCTTATGTCCAAAAACAATTACTTTTGTTCCTTTTTGTTTATTTCGCAACCATAGAACCCTCCTAAAACTTTACGGCAAAGATCTTTATCAAATGGCCTACGTAAAAAGTATCCTCTAGTGGTTTTATCACTGAAAAAATTGGAGCAATCGATGGGATTACAGATCGCTTCGTTCCACCCTTTTCTCCTAACTCATCCCACACCTTCCCACCTTGTATCACCACTGTTAGTCTGTGGTCTAATGACCCGGATGTAATTTCCAATCCAAACTTGCTGCGGTTCGTTCCCCCGCCTCAGGGCTCTGACTTGTGAATATTCTTGTTACAGCATTGTGATAGGTTAGGAGCACTGAACAAACAATCTCCAGAAATGTGAAAACATCGATAAGATTTAAATCTATAGTCGATAATTTACACATGTGTTTAAACACGGTAAGCCCGGTGTATCTTACACGTTGTGTTCCAAGTTAGAAATTGAAACATTTTCAAACAGAAACATCAACAAAGAACATAATCACGAAAAAATAAAATAAGACTTAATTTTCTGTGTGTAAAGATCTGACAACGAATACCGATCAATAAAAACGTGGAAAGTTTTAATATTATGTTACATATATTAGATCATTGTAAAACCATATTTTTAAAGTTAAATAAAATAAAATAAATTTAATTCCTTGCTGAACCAATAATCATTTGTATTGGCTTGCTTGGGGTCTAGGAGTCAAAAGATATGAAAGAACACAGCATTTCTGTTTTATTTTTTTTTGTCTGTCCGCAATTTTTTTTTTGTATGTTCCGTTTCCGTTTCAAGATGGTGGCCGTTTTAATGGTTCATTAATGATTATTTTTAAATATAAAATAGTCGTGTTACTTGTAATTGTTGTTTGATTTTTTTTTCAATATTACGGTACCTACCTACAAATTGTTTAATTCTTTATTTGAAATGAAAAAAAGTTACATAAAACATTGTTTTATGATTTTATAAAAATATAATGATTTCATGATTCAATTTTGGTTTTGATTTATTAAATAAAAGAGAATTAGATCCATTGTTATATCAAATTGATATAAATAGATCACACTTCTATTCAATATCTATTCAGTGGATTAAGGTTAGGGGATCTTTTATTCATCAGGGACTATCACATTATTCAAAATATCTTCGGGAAAAACAAAGAATATAATATTGCGCAATCAGCGCGGAATGACACTCAGATATTGTTATTCTGTTCTCTGGTGGTTCCGAAATAAAATTACGTTTGTAAATTACTATTGTTCCGGAATTTCGCCATTTTGGCGTCAGTTTGCGGTGTCCTATTTTACACGTTTATCGGTACTTGGGGACAATATTGCGCAATTACTTGTAGGTTGGTACTATTACATGAACATTTTATTTTATTAATGACCAGCTGACATGAACCCGGCGTTACTCGGGGTTGTGAGAACGGTTTGTAGTAAAGTTTTGAGTTTGTGATGAAAAAATAAGGGCTCAATGACTGGAAAGGCCACGGTGGAACATTTTCCTGCTGGGGGATGTGGGCCTATAAAATACCGTAATACGCCATCTTGCAATAACATCAGCAACATTTCCAGTAAGTCCTACTCCTTAGCGTCCTAGAGTGGTCTTTATGATCCCGCAAGTCCTGGGCAATATGACCACTGACCCTAACATCATGGTCGTAGCTGATAAGGAGAGGGCGAATGGCGAGTTTCCGGCGCCATAAAACCGGATCAGCTCAGCTAAGGGAAGGTAACCCCTACAGAAAAATCCCCGGAGAAGGCAATGGGAAACCACTCCAGTATCTTTTCCCAGCATATCACTATGGAGAGAAACCAACCAATGGCCCCGAGTCCCGGGTGGCCCTTAAATGGGTCAGGGGTGCGAAGAATCTCCCGGCTCAAAATAGTGAATTCAAAAATAAGACTAGGAACATGGAATGTTAGAAGTTTATACAGCGGTAAATTGGATAATGCAATACAGGAAGTGGAAAGATTAAAAGTAGATATTCTTGGAATTGGTGATCTGAGATGGACTGGCAGCGGCATACACCAACATGAGAAGGGAAATCTATACTACTCAGGAAGTGACCCAAAGGACAGAAACCGTCGAAACGGAGTTGCTGTATTTGTCATGGAGAAGTATGTAAAATTTGTTAAGAATTTTGTACCCATCTCGGACAGAATAATATTATTACAATTACACTGTCAACCCATCAACATGAATATTATTCAAGTGTATGCACCAACAGCGGAAGTGAGATATGATGGTGATGTGGATTCTTTTTATGACTCACTAGACAGTGCATTGCAAAGTTTGAAAGGAGGAGAAGTCAATTTTGTCATTGGAGACTTAAATGCCAAAATTGGTGAAGGTTTTGGAAATTGGTGAATTGGCTCTCATATAGTTGGTGAATATGGCTTAGGCATAAACAATCAAAGAGGTGATAGACCATATGAATTCTGCCAGGATAAAAATATGGTTGTATTAAATACCTGGTTTAAACTCCCGAAAAGAAGGCTTTATACGTGGAGATCACCTCAGGATGGAACAATCTATGATATTGTCAGGAACCAAATTGACTATGTGTTAGTAGACCATAGATTCAGGAACTCCGTAAAGAGAGTCACCACGTACCCTGGTGCGGACATTGGTTCTGACCATGTTTTGTTAACTGCCGATATTGTTTTACGCTTAAAATAAATAAAAAAGCCCAAAACCAAAATTAAAATGGATATCTCGAAACTCCATGAAGAAGTGGTCAGAAATAGGGTATCTCAGACTTTGAACAATAATATTAGGCTACTCCCTTGTGATCCATCGATAGAAATACAAACACAATGGGATAACCTTAAGTCAGTTATACGTGAAACCTGTGAGGCAAATTTGAAAGTTGATAAGCAAATTAGAAAAAAGAATTGGATGACTGACCACATTTTGAACTTAATGGATGAGAGACGTAAACACAAACATAATGAGACACAATATAAAAACTTACAAAGAACGATTAGACGTGAAATTAAAAAAGCCAAAGGAGAATGGATGAAGTCACAGTGTGAAGAACTAGAATCGTACAGTCGTAGTCACAATACATTCAAACTTCACAAAAAATTAAAGGAAATTACAGGCACTTATAGAAGAATTACTCCATCATGTTTAGTTGACGATTCCAATAAATTAATATTGGATGAAAAAGATATTTTACAAACATGGGAAAAGTATATTCATGATACATTCAAAGATATTAGACCTGACATTAATATTCCCAATGATCAATTGAATGGACCATCGATTTTAAAATCAGAAATTCTTCATGCGATAAAGACTTCAGACAATAGAAAAGCGTGCGGACAAGACGATATTCCAGTTGAGGTGTTGAAACTCTTTAATGATGAAAATGTTGACTACCTGTTGAGGTTATTTAATTCTATATACGACACAGGGAATATACCCCAAGATTGGCTAAAATCCACCTTCGTGACATTGCCTAAAAAACAATACCCTAAGAAGTGCAATGACTATCGATTAATAAGCCTGATGAGTCATGTCCTTAAAATATTCCTTAAAATAATACATGCCAGGATACGCAATAAGTGCGAGCAGGACTTGGATGACACTCAGTTTGGCTTCAGAAATGCGTTTGGGACGCGTGAGGCATTATTGTCTATCGATATACTATTGCAAAAGTGTCGTGACCAAAGAAAGGAAGTTTTTGCCTGTTTTATTGACTACGAAAAGTCATTTGACAGGGTAAAACATGCTGACCTAATGAAAATGCTTGCGGATTGTAACGTTGACACCAAAGACCAGAATTTCATAAAAAAACCTGTATTGATTCCAAACAGCAGAAATAAGACATGGGAATGAGAGATCTAATGCAATTGCCATTCAGCGTGGAGTACGACAAGGCTGTATCCTGTCGCCACTATTGTTTAATCTCTATTCCAACTATGTCTTTAAAAGAGCCCTAAGTAATACTGAGAAGGGTCTTAAGATCAACGGAGTTGTCATTAATAACATAAGATACGCAGATGATACTGTATTACTAGCTGACTGTATCGATGACCTCCAAGACCTATTAAATCTTGTTAATAATGCTGGTGAGCAACTGGGCCTAACAATCAATGCCAATAAAACAAAATGGATGACATTTGGACGACTAGATCACTCTGAATCAGTGATACAGTTAAATGGTTGCAATGTCGAAAAGGTCGAAAGATTTAGATACCTCGGCAGTATTCTCACGGAGACTCTTGATCCAGATGTAGAGGTTAGGTGCAGAATTGAAGCAGCAAGAACTGCGTTCATTAAAATGAAATCCCTCTTCTGCAATGATAATATCAGCTTGAAACTAAGGCAGAGAATGCTAAAATGTTAGCTAAAATGTGTGGTCGGTCTTGTTGTATGGATGTGAAACATGGACCTTGAAAGTAAATACCATGAACAGGTTAGAGGCTTTTGAAATGTGGCTTCACCGGAGAATACTCAAAGTCCCATGGACCGACATGATCAACAACACAGAAATTCTCAGGCGGGCTAGAGCAGAGAGAGAACTGCTTAGATTAATAAAAATCAGGAAAATTTCATATCTGGGTCATGTACTTCGAGGGGAGAAGTATCACTTGCTCCAGTTAATATTGAAAGGCAAGATAGAGGGTCGCAGAGGGCCTGGTAGGAGACAAATGTCTTGGCTGCGAAATATACGAGAGTGGACCGGCATTAGAAGTGTGGAGGAGCTATTCCGGGCAGCGCAAGACAAAGAAACATTTTCTAGAGTGATCGCCAACGTCGGGGGGACCTGATACGGCACATAAAGAAGAAGAAGAAAAAAAATAACGGATTTCCTCAGCTTCTTCTACTTTTCTTCCACTTCACGCATTCTTCTTACACACCTGAGTTCATTACGTACCACACATTTTAACGCACATACGTATTTGATTAATTTCATCGTGCCATGTCTTCCTCGGTGGTCCCCGGCTTTTTCTACCATCCGAATGTCTCTAAATAACTCCTGGCACTAGGTGCAGTAGTTTTGAGTCTAATCGGAAACATAGTAACATTTATTTATTGCTTTTGTGTTTTATTCGTAGAACTCAATTTAATTTTTTTTTTGATTTTATGTTAATTAAATTTAATAATATTATTATTAAGTTCTGCAAGTATTTTTTGGTTTTTGTTATTGTAACAGCTGTTTCGGCTTTCAAAGTAATTTTCAAACAAAAGCCGACAATAGAAACATTTATTTTAATATACTGTACAAGTATTTGGGGGTAAAGTGCACTTACTTCGGAATTTGATTGTATATGATGGTAAAAGTAAAATTTTTTTTTTTTTAAATTCCATGTTTATTTTCACGTACAAAAATATTTTTCTGTGGAAGAATGTTTATTTTCCAGTACAAACAATTCAAGTAAATCTGGTCCAATGAACTCGGATGTATCATTTTAAAAAGTGGCACTGATTGTATGAAGTAATCAGCGATAACGTACATACCTATAATGTAGAATTTTAACGGAAAATAATTTGTCGGTAGATTTTCACAAATTTCAATATATTTCACCTATTTCCAAATTTCGATTGATTTTCTATGAATATCGGTAGATTTTTGCCGGAATCAGTTGATTTACTGATATTTCGGTAGGAATGGCGTCACCCGAATAACATGTTAACCATAGATATCCCAACCAATGTAGACGGGAAATAGTTTTTGATAACAGAATTACGGCAATAACTTTGTAGTTAACAAGTTCTTGCCCTGATTTTATCAATTTACTATCACAGAGATACGTAGTTAACATGTTCGTCACGTTGATTTAAGCGTTTTCTTGCCGTTTTTCTGCCATTCAATGGAAAGAGCGTACGCGAATTAGTTAAAATATTATTCTAACTTATTTTTACTTAGAACTTGGAGTAATTAATTACATTTAACCCATATTTGAAAAATTAACAAATGCATTTGATTGTGTTTGTTTTGTGTCATTTCAAACACCAGTATACAAATCGGTACCTACATTCGATAATAATATTGTAGAAAATAATGGCCAACTTTTCAACCGCATAATAAACATTTTTTTATGCATTAGAAATATTGGACTATTTGGCAAAGAGTCAATAGATGTCGCACATTAAAATAAAGCAAGAAATGTTTATCTAATGACACTGTCTAAATTGTATTTAGTTCGGGTTGAATCTTACGATCATACATAAAGACAGTTGCCAATAAAAATGTGCGGTGAGAAAAATGAAGACAATGTTGGTAGTTCTTATTCGAAATATGATACAGTTAAATATGACCGAATGAGACAGGGTTCCACTAGCCCAGTTGGTAGAGCGGTATCCCGGCAAGGCAAGGTTCCTGAGTTGGAGTCCTAGATATGACCGTATCTTTTTTTTAGATTTTCATTTAGGAATCGCTAATATATCGGGATCGGGATGAAAACGACAGTGTGAAATGAAAATAATTGCGTTGGGTTCCAAATTTGAAAATGAAAAATAAATTGTGATTATTTGAGATTTTTTGGGAAAAAATACCATAAAAACTGATGAAGATTTTTAGGTACGTTTTTTATCTACTCGACGAACCAGAGCAGAGGTGAATTTTAGATTATTTGCTTAAATTTCAAGTAGAGAACAGTGATTCATTATAATTATGAAATTTTCAATTCGATAGAATGAGAAGGCGATACACGATACCAAGCAAGTGTAAAAGAGAAAGAGCGTGATCAAAACGTGCTGGAAGGAAAGGTATCTACTAAGTCAGTGGCAACATTGTTTTCCATTCAAATCTACATAAGGATGCCGGCCTTCTTAGTAATCCGGTTAAAAACGGGATTGCAGGCCAACAAATCAATCAACAGGTATCCTGATAAAATTTTAGTACATTTCGAATACCGTGTACCTTCCATACTGATCTATTAAAAACAACCATTCAAAATTGAAACGTTGATTGAAATGGCTTTATCCCTGTTTTGTGATCAGATATGAATATCCAGGAACTTCCCCCACCTTCCTCTTCCATCTACTTCCCCTCTCCAATACCTTAAGCATCACGCCAAATCCAGATTGGGGATGCCATGGTACCACTGGCTCCAGACGGTTGGGAGTAGTTAGGAGGGTTGTGCAACTCTCAAATGATGCAATATTCATATATTTCGCAATACTTTTACGTAAAATTGGTCGCTTATATGGAGGACAGTTAATAAAATTTACTAAAACTCGAACAATCGACATCACATTACCCGGAAAAGCGTCGTCCTTAGATTATTAACTGAAGCAATTCATTTCTGAGCATTTTAGCTTAGCCGAAGTTATGAAAATGTTATTAGCCATAAAGTTCTACGTACATTCTTCCAGGCAGCGTTCTTTATACGGTCTGGAACAATCATCAATTCTGTTTACAAGCAAGATTGAACAATTCGCTAAGCTTTTATACAATGCACAATAAGCTTTATTGCAGGTTACACATTTTCGTTAGTTCCTGGAGTACCTACGTTAGAAGGATCAGTTCTCTTACTAGGCCCACTTAGATAAGAACCGTACATGTATTTTGTTTAACTTTGTATTCGTTAACTTTATATTCGTTATAAAAATAAATAGCCATTCATAATTCTACGTAGATAATTATTTTATTATACAGGGTGTATCGGCACGTGCCCGACAAACTTTATACAGCTATTCCTTAGCACATTTGGAGTAAAAAATGTCATGTGCACTTTGCTGTGGGGTAACATTTTTTTCAATTAAAAACAAACAAAATATTAAAAATCCACACTCCATCACTGACATTGGCATTGTTTCTCGTGTTCAACAGCTGTTATTAGCAAGTGTGTCAAAAAGCGTCCTCGCTTTTTCATACACACTAAATAATAATAGTTAAAAATGAGACGAATGGTGCCATCCCATTTCGTTGCGATTGTAAAAGCGCGCCGATGTAGGTACGTTCGTACATTATTCAACTAAACTGGAATAAAATATGGCCAGATGGGTTTTCAAACTTTGACAAAGGATAAAACATTATTTAAAAAAAAAATGTTACCGGACAGCAAAGTGCCCATAACATTTTTTAGTCCAAATGTGCTAAGGAATAGCTGTATAAAGTTTTTCGGGTACGTGCCGATATACCCTGTATTTTAATTAAACTTATCATGTTTATTATTATATATTTAAGAGACTAGCTGACGTGTACCGGCGTTGCTCTGGACTTATAAATGGTTTGGGGTAATCTTTTGAGGTCGTGAATTCTAGAGTATGACAACTGGGTGGATATAATATTATTGTATAGTAATTAGTACTTGTTTCACTTGATCGTGCCATGTCTTCCTCGGACGTCCTCGACCTCTTCAACCCTCCACTTCTAAGATACACATTCTCCATACACCTCTTTCTTCGTTCATCACTTACGTCTCATTTTATTTTATATTTTAAATTTTTATATTTTTTTATATTATAGAAACAAACAGTACATGATTTACAATATACAGGAATAATATACTTAATTTTTTTTTCGTAGGAAGCAATCACTTTGTTGTTAGACATTATATATTGTATATGTTTCACATCCTGATGAAGCTCGACTGTAGCGAAACCGGTAGATGTAATAATAAAAAAGTCGTGGTTAATAAACAAAGTGTTTTATTTGATTTAAAATATACTTCATGTTGGGTACCTATAATATGTTTCCTTGTAATGTCTGCTAAGTGGTATGTTTATTCCTTAATTACCAGGTGACGTGTGTAGTATATAGGTGTGTGTGTATTGTATAAGGGTGTGTTTGTGTGTGTTTGTGTGTGTGTGTGGGTGTGTGGGAGGGTGTGTGTGAGGGTGTGAGGGAGGGTGTGAGGGTGTGTGTGTGTGTGTGTGTGTGTGTGTGTGTGTGTGTGTGTGTGTGTATGGATGCGCATTGAACAGTTTAAATTATTGACATGAAGTCACGTTTGAATGTCACGGTTGAAGTCACATTTAAACTCATGCCATGGATCTCCCCTGGCCTTGTCAAATCTATTCACAGACGAAACCAACTCCACAAAATTGCGAAAAGGCAACCAGATAATATTTTACTACAAGAACAATATAAGAAATATAGGAACTTGTGCAAAAAATTAATTAAAACAACAAAAGAAAAATTCTACAAACAATATATATACGAAAACACATTAACTCCGAAACGTTTCTGGGATATATTTCGAAAAATCACCAAAACAAAAAATAATAAGTCGTCATTCATACAATCATTAGACACTAAAAACACAAACACTGCTGACCCCAAGGGGATGGCTAATTTTGCAAATCATTATTTTACTTCCGTAGGAGCTTCACTCGCTAACAAAATACTCGATAAATGTAAGAAAACTGAATCCGATCTAGCCAACATACCTTCAACTGTTTATAATTGTAAATCAGATGAAATTCAAACTACGACTAATGAAGTAATGAAAATGATAGATGAACTCAAGACATCAAATGCTTGTGGGTCAGATAAAGTGTCAACAAATTTGCTAAAAGTGTTGAAACCACTTATAGCTAGTACTATTGCATTTATCTGTAATCTTAGTTTCAAATCAGGCATATTTCCGAACCACTTAAAAGAATCAATTGTCATACTGATTCACAAAAATGGAGACAAATCGGATATACAAAATTATCGGCCTATATCTCTACTAAATTCAATCTCAAAAATTATTGAGAAAATCGTCAAAAATCGTCTTAGTCTCTACCTAGAAAATCATAAGATCCTTTCCAAGAACCAATTTGGCTTTCGACCTGGTTTAGGAACAGAAGATGCTATTGCTAAACTGACTGATATTATTTCCAATAATATTGACCAGGGAGTTAAGTCCATCGCTCTCTTCCTTGATCTGGCAAAAGCTTTTGATACCATCTCGCATAAAATACTTCTGAAAAAACTACAGGCCATCGGCGTTCAGGGACAGCTATTCAAATGGATGGATAGTTACTTAGCGAACAGATACCAAAAAGTTAAAATTAATGATACAGTTAGCGATCCCGCCCTTATAGAATTTGGTGTACCGCAAGGGAGTACCCTAGGACCACTTCTGTTCAGTATTTATATAAATGATTTATGTAACAGTAATCTCTCCAATCACATCATAACATTTGCGGATGATACTGTCTTAATATTTGAAGGAAGAAACTGGAATGCTGTACACAACAAAGCAGAAGACGGTATTAACCAGCTTAAATATTGGTTAGATTATAATCTTTTGACTCTTAATTCAGAAAAAACAAAATTTATACGATTCAGTGCGACAGAAGCGGGCCAACCCAAAGAATTATACAATATTTTCATACATAAATGCATCGAATCAACTATCTGTAATTGCTATCAATTAGAATGCGTGAACAGTATAAAATATCTCGGTATTGTTATCGACAAACATCTTAGATGGGACGGACATATAGACCTTGTGACTACTAAGGTTAGAAAGCTGGCGCATATCTTTATGCCAATTAGAAATATCCTATGTCTAAAAGATTTAAGACTCATTTACAACGCTATGTGTGGGTCACTATTAGATTATGCATCATTAGGCTGGGGTGGATGCGAAAAAATAGTTTTAGACCACTTAGCAAAGGCCCAAAAATCCTTACTAAGGGTAATCATGAAAAAACCTTTTAGGTACCACAGCGATTCACTATTTGAAGAGTTACGAGTTCTAGATGTCAGACAATTATACATGAGGAAAATAATTTTGAACACTCATAAAAAACGTCATCTCTACCCATCTATCGACCACTCTCACGACACCCGACACTCACGGAGGAATCCAATCGTACCACCCACAACCAAAACTTCACTTGCTCAAAGACATTTTTCATTCCTAGGCCCAAAACTTTACAACTTTATACCCGATGCATGGAAAAAGGAAAGCAAAGGTGCTCTTCGTAAATCGATCACTGTCTGGCTTCACCAATTAGGGAGAAAAGAGTGTGAACTCACACTTTTCCAAAAATAAAACAAACAAAATATCAAACACATTAAGAAAACAAAAAAACAAAGAAAACTAAACAAACCAAACAACAAGTTAACATCAGTTAACTTTATAACTTTTTGCTTTTAATCTTTTATAATAATATTTTTCTTTTTAATGTATCATTATTTTTTAGTTATATATATATATATTTTTTTAGTTATGTATATATTATATTACTTTCTTTTTTTCCTTTTTTGTTTTTGTTCTTACAAAATATGTATGCGTGCATGAATACTAACTCAATTTTGACTGTCCTAAAACGGGAATTCCTCCTAGTTGGGCAGTCAAAGTATTTTTATCTACATGTGTCATTGTATCATCACCTGTACTAAATAAATAAATAAAATAAAAATAAAAAAAAATAAAAAAATTTGGGCAGTGAATCTGAAAAAATGTCAATGTTAGAGTTTAGACAAATATTATTTAGAGGATGAAGAGCTCGGTTAATTGGTGAATTAGATGCTACACCACAAATATTTGTTTGATTCATGTCTTCCTCGGGCATCCTCAACTTTTTATTTCATTCGTTTCATGTAGTACCTATAATTAAATCAACTTTGTTATTGTTAAAAAACTATATTACATCGACATAAATTCGACTCCGTATCCCATTCCAGTGCAGAGATGTTGCGTTAAGTCTTTCTAGAGCGTCCCCGACTTTTTCTACCATTTGAACCACTTTCTAAACACTCCTAGCACTAATAAGAACAAACTTTGAAATTTTCAGCCAAATCGAATGAATAGTATAGAAAAAGTATATAACAAAAAACTGGTAAAACTTTATTTAAACCATTTTTAAATAATATATACATCCACTTCCTCCATCAGGATACAAAGTTCACCAAATTCTAATCATTTCATTTGATAAAATAATTCTTTATATTTGAAACCGGTATGTTTATAAAATAATTGTATCAAGAAGGACTTCCTTTTACCTGGAGGAAACTTCTTGACAACTTAATTTTATTCTATTTAAATATGAATTGAGTGGCATTTTCACTTTAAAATTTCTTCAAATAAAGTTTATTTTAATGAGCGAGATTATTCATGGTCCAAGTTTGTGTCTGTATTTAAGACTACCAAGCTTTTATCCAAAAGGCGTGGAACTGCCTGGCCTTCATTTCTAACAGAAATCATGATGAACATGCAATTAAAAAAAGCTCGGGTATTTTATAAAACGGAGGCTTGTCTGGGATTTTTTCATTCAAGTTGAAACCTTAATTTCGATTCCTTTTCCGTTTGACAATTTCTATAGGGTGGCTCTCAAGTTGGGAAATCTCTTTTGATAAAGCCTTTTTCAAAGTATCCCTGTTTGAGGACCCAACGTCTCTTTTCTTCTTTTTCTCATTTCTGCGGATAGAAACATACCCTTTCATTATAATATTTAAGGGGTTGTGGGTCAGTTGTTGGAAAATCCTGTGGTCCTGGGATGCTTAATGAAGACTACTTGATGAGTATTTTTATTTAATTTCGCTTGAAAATAAATAAGCAAAAATTGCTATTGTATGTTCATTCGTTTTTTTATGTTGGACGTTAAGGCCTCGCAGTAGGCGTTCAAGGATGGTTTGAAAGGGAGATATGTAAATACAAATGTTAGAGGGAGCCCGCTTATATTAAAAAAAAACGATAATAATTAAATGAAAATGATAAAAATATTTAATATAACATGGACTCGTTTGAAATAGAGCAAAAATCTCATGACAAATGTTTAAGTCACCTTAAAGGATACACTTTTTTGCCTATAACGTATTAAATAACAGAAAAAAACGTATTTTTAATAATTTTATGAGCTTATTTTGCAATTTTTTTCTATCGAGAGAATTTCATATAATTAACGTTATGGTATAAAAAATGTATGGATATTATCTTTAAAAAAGCATATAATTTTTAGGAAACTTAAAAACTTACAGAGTTAACAAGAAACTTGTAATAAATCGATATAAAGTGGGTATGCGAGAGCTTAAGAAAACTGAAAATATAGTTTTTTTTTAAAGAAAGACAAAAATTTCCAGGTTAATAACCTGACAATATTGAAAATTTCTTACTACCACCACAGTAAGCGGAAATTTTTGTTTGTGTTGTGATGGAGGATTTAGCCAACCGAGGAATTGAACACACTACGCCTGGGTGGGACCAAAACGCGATGTCAACTCAGCCACCGACCGGTCTTGGGTGATAGATAATTTTTGTCGATTACCCCCAGTTTTTTGTGCAAAGTTCCATTAGGATTATGGCATCCCCAATACGGAAAATATTGCAAAGCAGAATTAAGTTGGGAGGGAGTAAACACACAGTGGGTTTTGAAAGCTCCATATTATTAATTCTTATTTTAGCCATTTGTACATGCAAGTTTAAAAATGTCTTATTTATAATATCTAATTTTTTTGAACTTCCGATTTTATTGTCCTTGTTAAATCTTCCCTATAGGAAAAACTAAACCTTTCCACACACTTTTCCACAATTGATTATCTAGTCAATCAAAATTATGTAAGTGCATTATATAAGCAAAATAAATACAAAACAATACAAGAACAACACGTAAACTCAGCAGAGATCAAATGGGAAAATAATTCACCGACTCCAGATATTTTCATATCAAAGGGTTCGGCTCGGTAGAACTTCTAACAGGGCCTATAAATCCTACTGATCCCTCACCATAAATATTTAAAAAATCTTTTGTTATCCTACATGTATTCAAAATGACCGACTTTTGCATCTTTATATATAATTTTTTTGATAGATCTAATACGCCTAAATTTTGAATGAGAGAGCTAGGTATAATGCCAGTAGCCGAAATAACGAATGGTAATATTTTTATAGTCTGAGAATGCCAAATTCTTTTTATTTAATTTCCTAAATCTGTGTATTTTCTTATTTTTTATTTTGTTCACTATCTTACATAAATACATTATGACATTTTTATTATTAACTGTAGGCCCCACAATGCTTGGCTAATGCTAATGTCTTTCTCGGACGTCTCCGAATTCTTCTTCCATCCACTACTGTATATCACAATGGTACTGTTAACTACATTACATTAACTTTAATTCGACTCCTTATCTTATCCGGTGCAGAGATAATGCGTTAAGTATTCCTCTGGCGTCCCCGACTTCTTCTATCATTAAAACCACTTTCTAAATACTCCTGGCACTAATTAAAACAAACTTTGGAATTTTCATCGAAATCGGTCGTCTACTTTTCGAGTTTTGCGAGCTCAAACATACGCAGGTTGAATTTTTATGTATACATATACAAGACTAGCGGATATGTATCGGGCGTTGCTGGGGGTTATCTTTAAGAGGTTATTAAAAACTGCCTTTTTTGTAGGCTTTTTAAAGATATACAATTCTGTAGTACGTAAATTTGATGTATCTTATAAGGTTTAGACAGCATTAGCAATGTAGTGTCCGAAACATATATGTTACGACTTTATTATAAAACATCGACTTTTCTCTATTTTACATAAATATATTATGCACGTTTTATATATTTCATCCTTCCGAAAGAAATTTTTTAAATGATTGCGAAAATTTTATCAAAATCCGTTGCGGATTTTAGAAGCACTGAGTGAACAGACAGATGCGGATAGCGATTTTATTTTATACTCTTTAGAGATCACATTTTATTTTGAATAATATGGCTCCTACAATCCAGCTTGAATCTATCAATTGGTGCAGACTTTATAGTTTCCAGCAGTGCATTATAATATTTCATCCCTTCGTCTATTATAAACTGTTTTTTGTATTGTCTTTGTTCTTTTTTTGTGGCATAATTTCATTGCACGTTCTTGTTGTATGTCTGTGAATGTCCTTGTTTATATATTGGCGTGATGCAACCCCCCCAATCTTTATACGTCCCGCGCAGTGCGTGGGTTTGCCGCCAAAACGAACAGAGAAGAGCCGGCCGTCTGCTGCAATTGCGGTGGAGCACATCCCGCTAACTACAGTGAATGCTCCAACAGGGTGGCATATGTAGCTGCTCTCCAACGCAGACAGGAGTACACCAACGCCCAGAGGCGCAAAGAGGCAGAGCCTCGTGTACAGATACCCGCGGCCCGAGTAGACGGCCGGTCCTGGGCCGACGTAGCGGGCCGAAACAACCACCAGCAACAGGCTCCTGAACCTCAGGAACCACGAAGGGCCCCACCGCCCACACCGGAACAACGCCAAGCGCCTAACACACAACGCCAAGCGCCAAACACCGGAAACTCCTCTGATGACGAGGACATAATGTCATTACTCCGCAACCTCATCAGAGTACGCGGAAGACTGGCTTCCTGCTCATCCAAAGAAGAGAAGCTGATCATTCTCATGGAACTTCTCACCGACACCATCAATGGATAAAGAGGGCCCAGTGGTAAAAATCCTAATGTGGAATGCTTGGAGCATCCGAGCCAAGATAGAGGAATTAACTGAGCTCACTACCAGCTTACAGACTGACATTGTTCTACTCTGCGAAACGTACCTCAAAGAAGATGACCGACTCAGAGTGCCAGGATTCGACGTACACAGAAATGACAGATCCTCTACAACATCGACTCGTAAAGGAGGCGGAACTGCTATACTCACTCGCCAGGGTCTCCGGACAACGAGGATACCCACGCCAGTACTAGAGAATATGGAAGCCACCGTAATCAGGATGGAGATAAATAACCAGATGCACACTATTGTCTCGGCGTACTGCCCTTCAAACAAAAAAAAAACATCACGAGAGGCGATCTTAACAAATTACTGGCACTAGGTACGAGAGTACTCATAGCAGGTGATCTAAACTCCAAACATAGGTACTGGAATAATTTCAGAGCCAATAAGAACGGCAATATCCTATATAAACACATGGAAAATCACGAATATAGATTACTCGCACCGGACAAGCCGACACGTTATGATAAAAAAAGCAAATATCCTGCAACTCTCGACATTGCACTGGCAAAAAATATTACAAACACTTCTCTCCTGATTACACAGGATAAACTAACTTCCGACCACTTACCTGTGAGCTTCTCGATAGGCGGAAGTCACGTGAGAATAACAAGGACTCAACTCGATTACAAAAGCGCCGATTGGAATGGGTTCAAGAAATTTATTAATGAAAAAATTTATCTAACATCCGAGACACTATCAACTACGGAGGGCATAGAAAAAGCCGTGTCAATCCTCACAAAATGTATTCAAGAAGCTCGAGATAAATTCATCAAGAATAAGAAAATTAAACCCTTCCAAGTAGAGCTCACACCTCACATAAAATTCTTGATCACAGAAAAAAATAGACTACGCAGGATTTACCACAGTACCCGAGAGGCATGCTTCAAAGTAGCAGTAAATTCTCTCGGAAGGGAAATAAAGGAAGAAATTGCAATGTTGAAAAATACTCTGTGGTCAAAGAAAGTCGAATCTCTCAGTACTGAGGACAACTCAATATGGCGAATGTTTAAGGCCCTGCGACATCAAGATAACAGCATCCCGCCCCTGAAGTGGCCAGACTCTCCGGTTCTGGCACTCTCAGATGAGGAAAAAGCAAATTTATTGGCAGACGGATTTGAAAAAGCATTTTCGACAACAGACGGGATGGAAGACCCGGAAACAAACATCCTGGTGGCAGAAACGGTAGAAGAACTGAACCAAAAAACGCAGACCGATACGGAGGATATAAAACTTTGCACCCCGAGAGAAGTAGCCCTTATCATAAAGTGCCTCAAACCAAATAAGGCCCCAGGCGAAGATCAAATAAATGATATCCTGCTAAAACAACTACCGCAGAGAGCAATAATTTATATTGTAAAAATATCCAACGCCTGCCTTCTACTCGGCCACTTCCCGACATCATGGAAAAATGCGTCAGTCCTACCGTTTCACAAGCCAAACAAAGATCGATCGAATCCGTCAAATTATCGACCTATCAGCTTATTACCAACACTGATCAAAGTCCTTGAGCAAATCGTCCTAAACAGGTACCTACCTCACCACGAGCAAAATAAGACCCTTCCTGACGAACAATTCGGTTTTCGAAAAAAGCATTCTACAACCCACCAACTTACGCGAGTCGCAGAACAAATTATTAGAGGATTTAATAATAAACGCTTCACCGTAATGGCGCTATTGGACCTCGAAAAAGCCTTTGACACGGTGTGGATAGAAGGCCTCATATACAAAATGTACATTACCAACACGCCAAATTACATCATAAGAATTGCGCAATCGTACTTAGAAAACCGAACCTTCACGGTCAAAGTGGGCGATGCTACATCAACAAGACGAAAAATACCTAAAGGAGTCCGGCAGGGAAGTTTACTCGGACCGCACTTTTTCAATCTGTATACCTACGATATACCTCCGCTAAATGAGAAATGCAACAAGGCAATTTATGCGGACGATGTGGAAGTCTACGCTACCTCAATAAAGCCTGAAATGGCAGTGAAATACGTACAGCGAGGCCTCGACACGCTCACCGAATACTACAAAAAATGGCGGCTGAAACTAAACGAGACTAAAACTGAAGCGATAACATTCACGCGAAAACGCAAAAATAACATCCCGCAAGCCAAAATTCTCATGGGCGGAAAGCAACTAGATTGGAAATCCGAAGTCAAGTACCTGGGACTCACAATGGACTCAAAACTAAATTGGAAAGCTCACATCGCCATAGCGACGGCGAAAACTCAAAAAGCAATAGGATCGATAAGCCCAATATTCAACAGAAAGAGCTCGCTAGCTAAAAGGAAGAAAATTCATCTGTACCTCAGCCTAATACGTCCGGCGCTAACGTACGCTTTACCGGTTTGGAGTAACATTGCATACACTACATTCAACAAACTTCAAGTTACTCAAAACAAATGCATAAAAATTGCCTACAACGCACCACGATACACAAACCTCAAAAGAATACACGAACGAGAAGATATACCTACATTACAGGAGCACGCATACCAACTCACATCACGATTCTACAACACTCTGAACCCGGATAATCCGTTTATTAAAGCGCTGGGTAATTATAACTCGCCAGCGGATCTCGCTTTCAACTACAAACATAGGATGCCCAAACACCTAATCATGAAGTTCCATGAGAATGACGACAGCGCCAGTGAAGAATTAGAAGAAGAGGATGACAATTACTAGCGTAAAGTATCCTTTTTAACATAAACAAAATGTTTTTAGCCCACATGTTTTTTCTTCCAAATGCTTTTTTCTCACCGTAGGTAGATGTACAGACCACCGAAGCGAAAAGGACGCAGCCAAAGTATGAAAAAATGAAATATTTACATTCAGTAAATCACAGAGGTAAAACAGCTTAAAAAGTTCAGAACTTATTGTTTTTCTTTTTCTTGTCATTTTTATGAGGTTTTTTATCCAGTTAAGAATTTTTCCTCATAAAACTCATTAATGTAATATAAAATCAGTCAAGTAAATACAACCATCAGATGGTGATAGTAATAAGGCCAAATGAGCCGTAGTACTAGTCAGCTAGAAACATGAAAGGGTATTGTTATAAGCCCTAGCTAGTTAGAGGATTACGAAAGAATCCATAAAATAAAAAAAATAAAAAAAAGTTTGCGTTGCGTCTTACAAGTGTGTTTCTGAAGCTTTTATTTCCATAGAAAATGTATGGATTGCAATTAATCCATATATCATAATGCGTTGCTTACGTAGCGTACGTCAACTCAGTATATCTCTACCTTAAGTATATTATTTATAAATTACAACTATTTGATGGTCAAAATGGAAAGAGGGAGACGAACACGCGTACCATCAGCCTCTTTAATTAACGTTCATTACAATTACTTTTTTTTTTTTTTTTAATTTCATGCTATCTAACTCTTTTTATTCTATTTTATATTTTGTCGGAGTCTGTATGCATATACACTCAATGTTTGTTTAATTACTTTAATTTGTAAACTGGTAATACTTGTGTTAAGCAAAACTGGTCAGTATTAATACTTTTTTCTTAAATCCTGGTAATAAACAAAGTTATTGTTTCATTTTGCTGTATTTATTTATTTAAAAAATATACAAAGTTAGTTTATCAACTAGATGAGCTACGGTTATCATTAATATTTTGTTATTGTTTATTCTAAAGCCATCGTTTTTATACATCTGTCTTTACGAAGAAAAAGAATCACAGCAATACAAAGACAATAGAATACAAATACCAACGAAGCAGAAGTTATCTCTCCTGCCTAATTATTAGGGACGACGTATCCAGTGGTGCGCTGTTCATTAAGAGCTGTTTATATATCATTCAGTAGGTATTCCAATCTCCTTCCCCTTACAAAAGGGTGATCTGAGAGTAGAATAGAATTGAAATCAGTGGCGTAACGGGTGATTTAGGGAATCATCCGTAAACTTGTAAAAATAGCTCACAAATGAAGGATCCGTAAAGCCAATTTCAACAAAACCGTGATCCCAAAAGATAAAAATTAGATATTAACTAGCATAATACTATTGTTCTACTTGGGTTCAATACAATTTTAATGGCGAATTTTACTTCATGATTTCTGTTCCGTTAAATTATTATTATTAAAACATATGTTTGTAATAATATAAATAAGTATTTATTTTTCGGAATGACTTTATTGAGTAAAACCTCAAATTGTAATATTTTAATATTGAAGACAATATTAGTGATTTCTAAACGAAAATCTGAAACAGAAAAATCAGAAAAGGAAACGGTCACATCTGGGACTCGAACCCAGGACCCTTGTCTTTTCGTGACAGTGCTCTCTTTTTTATATAAATAAGTAATTACAGAAAATATATAATTTTTTTATTCCAGTATCTGGCCCATTGGGGCAAGTCCGCTTTACGCCACTGCTCTGACAGAGGGTGGAAATAAGATGAAAGAAAGATAGGAAGCCTCAGAGCCTTAATTAATGTTTCAGTTTCGCCTGTTGGATGCCGCTTGGGAAATGTCATCGGCAGGGAAATCGGAAAATAATTACTGGACTTAGGAAATACAGAGAAACACCATATAACAATATACCCCTCGAACCTGGGCTTCCTGATAACAGAGAACAATTACATGATATTCTTTATTTTTCTGTTTTGTTTTAAATGATTATTTTAAGGCGCTTGACTACTGTGTTACGTATTCTTGTATTAGAGTAGAACGCTACTAGAATAATACACACTACTTCCTAGAATGATCAAAAGAAGAGCGGATTAAATGTGGTACCTAAGGTAATTATAACGAAGCCGCCAGCCTACCTAATTGCGGCCTGAAAGGTTCTAGATTTTACCAGGCGCGTGTGTTCCAAGTATAAACGGTGCAACATTGCGGTAGTCATTCGGTCCCATAAGCGTCTAGCTGCAACTGAGAAGGGCGGTCGTCACGCCGCGCACCCCGCTCCCGCACCGGGCCAGAGGTACGCATGAGCGTGCCCGGCGTCGCCCGCGCTGTGACCTCGCCAATCACATCATCTGCCAACCAGATCCACTGCATTTTCGGCTATATCCTCATTGGAGAATCAGGAAGACCTATGTGATCTTCCCTACCAGTGATGAATTTGGCTATTCAGCCTGGTCTCCGCTCCTACGCTATCAAACTACTGACTACGCCGCCGCAACCACTCCACAACCGTCCATCTCTACTTGACCATCAGCTATATCCACCAACTGCGTCGAGCATCGGTCCGGAATCATCGCATTAACTACACTGAATTTAGCACGTTTAAATATGCTAATAGCGGTCACGTCATTATTAAACAACTAATAATACATTTTTAACACCGTTTAATGTGGGGAAACAGATTTCAAAGAACCCCCGACAATAGAGAATCTATTGTCACAATTACTTTCTTAGTAAATCGATTTAATCGGTAATAAATAATTTTGGGCTTTATGAAAATTGAAATTGGCAAGGGTAAGAAGAATTTCCTAACCACGCCGAAACATCTGTGACCGCCAAAGCCACAATGAACGCCGAAACAGCTGTCAGAATAATTAAAAACTAAAATATTTTCTGAACGATATAATAACATTTTAAAAATGGATCAACGTTAAATTTTAAACAAAAATCAATTGAAGTTAAACCCAAAATCGTTTGTCTTTGCTGGAATCATTATACTAATCATGGAATTATCATGATCTAATCGTTGAAAACAAACTATTCACAGACCGGAACTTTTAAAATCCTTCTTATACTTACCAGACTGTTAAAGATGGAATATTATCCTTTGATCAAAACATCATGGACATTCCTCATCGCTCGATGAATCATCGAAGTCCGTACTGAAAAGTAGGCAGTTTGCGTAGTTGTTTAAAATATAAAAACACGCTTATTGGTAGACAATATCCTAAAACAACGTCGGAATCTTAACAACGTAAGTGAAGAAGCCACGCACAAAAATATGCGACGCGCGGCCTTGGTGTATTTAACAGACCTACGGTTGAATTTCCCCTAGCAACTTTATAAAATAAAGTGAAAATCTTAACGACGTAAGTGGTGAAGACGTGTCAAAAGTATTCGGCGCGCGGCCCAGCGTAATAAACGGACCTACGGTCGAATTTGCTCCAGCAGGCCTAGAAAATTGATCCTTCCGTTCTCTTTTATTTTAATTATTTCTGATGAAAGTACTACTAAAATCTTAGATGTTTCTAGACGAATACCTCGGGCAGTTATTTACTTATTTTACAGTTGAAAAACGTTTTCTAAAATTATCAAACCGTTTCATATAAAATATTTTCGCAGTAAGGTACTTCTTTTCTTCATCCTCAATATAAATAACTTATATCCATAGGCATCGGTCTAAAATGTATATAATAAATAAGTAGAGTGAACTTTCTATGTTGACTGTAACTTATTTTATTTGACCGTCGCGGCGCCGAAAGCGACAACAGCGCCAAATTATGTCTTTGCGCCCAGCTATAAAACAATAACACAAGCTCACTTTTGCAAAAACACTGACATTTTATCATTGGGGCAAATTCCTTTAGACTTAAAAGGAAACATTGGGAAATACTGACAGAATCTTTACACCATGTATTTTATCTATCCCCAGTGAATTATATTAACAATGTGGGTTTATATCGACACCAGAAAGACAAAAGGGCGTAAGCGACAATTTAGTCAAAAATGAGGTAAACATACAGTTTCGATAAGACGAAAATTCTAATGTAAACTGTATGTTTAACTAATTATTGACTAAATTGTCGCTTACACCATTTTGCCTTCCCGGCGTCGAATTATAATTAATGAATATGAATATTTTTACTAATTTTTCTTTTTGTCTTTTGTTACAGGTAAGTTTGGTGTTGAAATCGTAAGCTTTATGATTTCTGAAGAATGTTCAAGATAGGCATGTTTTTGGTAAGTTACGTGTTATCATGCTCCAATATTATAAATTATTAAAAAAAAATTATACTGACTTTTTACTATAATGATTTATTGAAATAATGTTGAGTTTAAATCAACTTTTTTACTTATCACGGCCATCTACAGACACATACAATTTTTCCTGCAGGCAATGCACCACGTCGTATAACAATTGGAATCAGGCCGCTAACAATAACACTCCTTACATAGGTGGTGATAAGGTTTAAATTCCCGCTTAACACCAGCCGTCTGTTCTGATTTATGGGGAAAAAAATATCGCCAAATCAATGTTTTATTTTATTTTCACATGCACAAATATTTAAACGTTTTAGAATAATTTTCTAAAGAACTTAATTTGTTACATTATACAATAAAAAGTGGGTCCAGCTAAATTGGCTAGCAAAAAGACACAAAATAAAAAAAATATATAATGCACAATTAAACTTAACAAAATAATGCACCCACTTATTTCAAAGGCAAACACTTGTTCTAATTTCAAAACCAGATATCTACATAAAGTTATAAAATCTTAAGCCCTGCAACATGTAAAATCAGGATGAAATTATTAGCTGAAAAAAAATTATACAAATAAAGGCAAAATCAATCTCATAATTATTTCAGTGAGAGAATTCTGTGGTACAAAATTATATTTCAGCACATAACCCTTTATATATAAACAGGCTAGAACACAATCATAATACTCGTTTTAAATTTAATGAAGGACTTACCTAAGCATACAAATAAATATTGTCAAAGAACGTTAAACTATATGATTCCCAGTTGTTTTAATATGTTACCTGCTGAAATTAAAAACTGTACCCAAAACAAATGATTGATGAACTTACTGAAGACTTGGCTTACTGAAAGAATTAATTTGTATTAGCTTACAGTGATATATTATTCTAAAGACTTTTAAAATTGTTATTTATGTTTTCACAATTTTCTTTTGCTATATTTCTGTAAAATTTTTAATTTTTCGTTTTATATAATTGTAAAAATGTAACTGTTTAAAAAAACTCACTATAATAAGCTTTATAATGTAAAGAACCCGTTAGGTAAACTGATAAAAAGTAGTTTATCGGGACTTTTTTGCCTTGTATTTGAAAAGTGTGTATTTAAAAAAAAAAACATATAGTAATGATGATCAATATCTATCTATACATAAATAAATGTAAATGTTCGTTTGTTCAAAATCTTAAGTCTCCGAAAGTTCTTCAATGATTGCTTTCAAATGTTGCATTCAAATACGTGTATATTTTATATAGATGTCACCTATGACAGTTAA
Source organism: Hesperophylax consimilis (assembly GCF_061612785.1). Taxonomy (NCBI): domain Eukaryota; kingdom Metazoa; phylum Arthropoda; class Insecta; order Trichoptera; family Limnephilidae; genus Hesperophylax; species Hesperophylax consimilis. The sequence continues at coordinate 33,862,222 of NC_142848.1, forward strand.
AACTGGTAAAAGCAACATGCGCTATTGTTTCTCTATCTGCACAGACATACTTAGCCATAGCAACGCGTGGCGGGGTACAGCTAGAAACTTAAATAAAATTATTGTTCACCACACCCGATTCCTCACAAATAGAATATACCATAGCAAAAAAGGCACTAGTCTGATAGAAACCCGGTAGGTCAAAATAATAAAATAAAAATTTGATTAAACTAACTGGTTAAAGAAATGCGAGAAAACATGGCATGACCGAGTAAATAAAATACTTGAAACGTGTATTGGCATGATTCTAAATAATAAAAGATTGTGTATGATAAGATGCATGAATGCGAATGAATCAAGACATAGATATGGGCAGTCTCTCTTCTGTGCATACTCTCCTTTTAGTTGGTTCATCTACATTAATCTTAAATGTACAGATTGTAATAAAAATAATTTCCTGCGTTATGCTTACAACGTTAAATTTCAAGCTGTGGTGTATTTAAACAGATAAATATGCCTTTGAGATTTGAAACAATCAATTACAATTACTCAAAAATTTTCCACAATTACTCAAAAATTTTCCACAATTTCTCGAAATTCCAAAATAAGTTCATAAATAGATTTCGCGCGCTTCCCTCTCTTAACAAACGTAACGCCGGCAGCTTCCGTTTCCCGTTAAATGGCGGCAAAAATGACATGGTTGCTTCCCGCCCAGAGACAACACCTATTATTTATTTTTATTTTGAAACAAATGAATACAGAAAATTGAAACAAAAGTTGGCGGCCATAAAAGGTAGATTGGGGCAATAAAGAGAAATGATTTTAATTAGAATTTACAACTCGCAACAACCTAACTTTCCTCATCTTCTTTCTCTTCCCACTCTTTTCAGACTCAGAAAAAATCTACCCCAATTGTAGATCACATTGCATATATTTTTTAAGTACCGAATAACGCACTAGAGTCTCAACTGACGGTAGCCAATGGGACTATGGCTTCTCCAATTTGGGTTATTGTGACTCTGAGAAGAGTTTGAAAGGTTAGAAACTACCTGGCTTTTCATATGTGGTCTCTTTGTACGGCTAAAGCCATTTTAAGTAACGTTTCGATTCAGAATGATCTTATTTCAGCAGGGCAATACTGAGAATGTTTGTCGCCATAGTCCCACTGGCTTTGGCTAGTTGCAACTCTTGTGCTGTATTTATTGGACATAATGAATTTTGTCAGTTCACATTGTAAGAGAGGAAAATGAAATTACAAAGTAAAACATTCTCAATATGCGGAAGTTTGAAGAATTTTAGTAGGCCTATTTCGAAAATATTTTTAAGTTAAAATTCTCTCTGAGCAGAAAATGCTTTCTGATTTTATTATTTTTGTTGAAAAATATTGGAAATATTTCGTGGAATATTTGCGAATCTAAAACATTTGATGCTAATGCAATCATTCAAGATCTTAATACTGATACATTTTTCAATCACATTATGCGATTTTGTTACCAAAGCCCGTTTCTTGTGTGTCTTTGGGCTAGTGAAAAAAGCTAAGGAATATGATAAAAATTGTATTTTAAAATAATATCTGTAAAATTGGATGAACTGATTTCATGCCAATGTGTTAGTATTTCGAATATATTAATTATGTTTAAAAATACGCAAATGTTTTTTCAGATAGAATATATCGGCACATAGTATTGTGATCTTTGGATTTTGGTTCTTATGAAGTTTTATAAAATTTGCTATCGGGTTTGAAATTTGTTAACCCGTGTTATGTAAATATCGCAGAAGAATTTAAACTGTCCGGTAGCTACGTAGGTGTTTGGTTATGAAATGAGAATATGCTTAGTTTCTATCGCTATGTCATTTATCCAGTTCCTAACTATCCCTAATACATCTGCTGGAAAATTATTTGAAATTTGGAACAATGATAAGAAAATAGTGTAAATTTGTGTGCATTTGTTTTGAAAACTGAAGAACAGGTCAGTGTAACTCTGACCGAAAATTTGAACCGTGAATATTGTGACGTCATATGATTGCCTAACTATATCCACCAATGAAAAACTCTAACAGTCTATGGAATAAACTTTCAAAGTTTTTCATTGGTGTATATCATAAGAAGTAGGCTCAAATGAAAATTGCACTCGCTATATATTGGCATATCTATAGGCATATTTTTAGGACCAATTTGTTTCATACATAAAGCCCGAAGATATCAATCTAGTTAGTGGTTTATTTATAATCGGGACTATCTTGGAAGCAAGCTGTTGGTGTTTTTCGTGAATATAATCTTTGAAAAGAAGGAAGTTGACATTGTTGTATTATTTATGAAGGGAGGAAGGTAAGGGGATGCGAAAAAGGAAAGTTTCTTGGTATTCAGATCTGGTCACCAAACATGTCTTAAGACGTTTCAAGCAACGTTTTGATTCTGAATAGTGGTATTTGCAGAGCCATACTGAGAGTATCTACCACTTTATAGATTTCAGGGCATTGCAAGTGCTCGCGTGAACCGGCAGGAAATGTGAAAAAAGTTGACCATTTTACATTGATTTTTTTTTCAAACTAACCCACATTATTTTTATTGACTAAAAAAATGGCTGTTAGTGATAGTGACTGCCCTGTGGTGTAAGACGCGAAGATAATTGCTTCCGGCGTCAATTATTTTATTTTTAAATCTGCCCGATCGGCGACCCTATGGAAATTTTTAGTAATTCATGCTCTATTAATTAATAGATTCATAACATGCAAACAAACCTACACAGTGTGCATGCACATTTATGGTGTAAAAATTTTATTCAATTGATAAACGACCGCGTATGTGAAATCCTTACTAATTTAAACGTAAATTAGAAACAGACTTAAAAAGTTCACTGAAAGATACATAAATATGATATACAAACTGCTTATCCAGTCAAAAGTGATAGTTTATCTGTTGTATAAACTAGAAATAATAATAATTTCTCATTGAATTTCGGAAATTTTCCAAGGTAATTTAAATGTTCTATATTTTTCTTCATTTTGAAGATGTCGTAAAAACAAAAACCATTAAAGCAAAATAAAAGTTTATCACAAATATTTTTGATTAAAACGTCGAAAAATTTCAAAGAATTTCGAAGAATTCGAAATTTGATATTCAAAACATACAATGGAATTATTTAAAGAATTTGCAAGAAAATAGTCGCTTCACTTTTCTATCTCGTTTAACTAAAAATTATTATAATAAATCCCAAAATATGATGAAACCTACAATATGAGATATTTTGGATTCACTTTGGCACAATATAAACGATGATTGTTTAATTTTTTATTTACGTTCGTATCCAACAGGCATTTATATTATTAAAAAAAACGTTACTGTCACGGATGTTTTTTTTATTTTATTTTATTAGGAACATTAACAGGTTTATAACATAACATGCATAGAGAGAGAGAAAAAAAAAGTAAAAGAATTAGGTTACAACCCAATAACCAATGTTCACATCATGCAATAAAGATAAAGAAGGTTAAAAAGCAATAAACAAACAAAGAAAAGCAATAAACAAACAAAGAAAACAAAGAAAGGTTAAAAACAAAGAAATGTTAAAAACAAGGAAATAATAAGAGAAAATGTATATATATATACACATATAAACACATACATACATATTTATACATTCACATGCATCACATGCATGTTTTATTTAACTAACGCGGTAAAAGTCCATTAAAAAATAATATGTAAGAAATAACCTCTTTTCCGGTAAAATGAAACTATGTTCACAGAGTGATACTAGTAATGGATTAAAACTGACGAAAAGTAACACAAATTATAGCATATATATTGAGTTATACTAATATGATAGCTAGTTGTTCATTGGAATAGAAATTATTATCTAAGTCATGTTTTAAATCACACATTACAAACCACAAATCAGAGCTGTCTGAATCTGCCAAAGAGCTATGTTTTCAGATTTTACGCAACCAGTTAAAGACATTTTTTATTAGTAATAATTCGAATTATTAGTTTTACAGTGTTTGTATAATATGTAAGAAAGGCTTCTACTGTTTAAAAAATTCTCAATTGCTCTATCTTCATTTTTTATAACGTAGCTTACGTGAAATTTCGTATGTAAATGAGCGACAGACACTAGGAAATAAGTGTCAAATTAGCACTGCTATTTTTTTCTGTGAAGAAGAATACAGTAACAATACTATCACTTATCTCCAATAAGCGAACCGTTCTTCAAACAAAGCCAAACTTTAAAATAAAGCACACTTTGAGATGCAACCAGTTAAAGACATTTTTTATTAGTAATAATTCGAATTATTAGTTTTACAGTGTTTGTACAATATATAAGAAAGGCTTCTACTGTTTAAAAAAATCTCAATTGCTCTATCTTCATTTTTATAACGTGGCTTACGTGAAATTTCGTATGTAAATGAGCGACTGACACTAGGAAATAAGTGTCAAATTAGCACTGCTATTTTTTTTCTGTGAAGAAGAATACAGTAACAATACTATCACTTATCTCCAATAAGCGAACCGTTCTTCAAACAAAGCCACACTTTAAAATAAAGCACACTTTGAGATGAAATTTAATGAATTTAAAAGAGTCACGTTTTGAAAAAGCTACAATTCTAAATGAGCCACACTTCAAAATGATTCTCAATTGAAAACGACACACACTTCAAAACAATCCAAATTTTAAAACATAGAATAAACAAACAACGTTTGGAAACATAGAATAAATAATCCATATTCGGAAACATGGAATAAACAAACCACATTTGGAAACAAATACTAAACAAACCACATTCAGAAACATATTATAAACAAACCACATTCGGAAACGATGACACATTTCGAAAAACACACATGCTATTATTATATATTATGTACATCACGTTTCATTAAATATTTTCACAAAATGTGTTAATTTGTCTTTTAAAAATGATTCAGTCTCATCAAACAGAGTTTATTTAATACCCCAACCCTTATTAAAATCAACCTGCTACCCTCTCACGTAGCATATCGTGAAACACATGTGCATATATTATGAATTCCCAATTACTGGGTCAATAATAATGATAATAATAGTTATTTGTGTTAGCGAGGGTATAATGAGTGGGAGTTTTATGCCCGTATAATAAGCTGAATAGCCCTTATGGATCTAGTGGAAAACGACTATTAGAGACCCTCTCCACTGCCACCAAATGCCCGTTAAATAATGCAGAATGTTGGCTTTCTGATATTGTTGGGTAATGATTAAACAAAGGTGCTCAGCAATTTGATTGCGACATAAAATTATATATTCCACGTATTGGTAATATATTAATGAATTGCTCGTTGTGTTTGTTACACGATTAAAAGGCTTTATAACATTTGTAAACATCATCCATTGTTAAATAAGTTAATAATAATTTAAGTAATAAAAAAAAAACTGAAACCATGATGTCATGGAGCATAAAAACACTTTCCATGTCATGGAGCATAAAACGCTGTCCATGTCATGGAGCATTAAAACACTGTCCATTTCATGGAGTATTAAAACACTGTCCACGTCATGCAACATTGACACGCTGTCCATGTCATGGAGCATTAAAACAATTTCCATATCATGGAGCATTAAAACGCTGTCCATGTCACGGATCATTAACACACTGTCCATATCATGGAGCGTTAAAACACTTTCCATATCACGGAGCATTAAAACGCTGTCCATTTCATGGAGCATTAACACACTGTCCATATCATGGAGCATTAAAACACTGTCCATTTCATGGAGTATTAAAACACTGTCCACGTCATGCAGCATTGACACGCTGTCCATGTCATGGAGCATTAAAACACTTTCCATATCATGGAGCATTAAAACGCTGTCCATGTCATGGAGCATTAAAACACTTTCCATATCATGGAGCATTAAAACGCTGTCCATGTCATGGAGCATTAACACACTGTCCATATCATGGAGCATTAAAACACTGTACATGTCATGGAGCATTAAAACACACCACACATGCACAATTAATTTGTAGGTACATTCGTTTAAAACGTATATGAACTAAACATCAGTTTAATTTGAATAACCAATACATTTGCCAAAGGTCATCCTAAGTATTCGCTACGTTTGGTGACTTAGTAAGGCTGCCCGGGTTCACGGGGCGTGATTTTTCCAGTGTTTTAATGGCAGATGCGTCTGCCCACTAACAGCATGGCGGCCGGATCGGTGAAGTCAGTTGAGAGAGACATTTTAACCTCTTCAGCCGGACAAAATCTCCTCCCTTTAAAAACAGCCTCCACGCAGTTTTCCCAAAGAACAGAGAAATTATTTCCCTTAATGTGTTGTGTGTGAAGTAATTTAAAACGAAAACAGAAAACAAATCTCAACACAAGAATATATGATCATAAAGATATATTATTTATTAAGGATACCTATTATTATCCCTTTTTGTTGAAATGTCTGGTTATAAATGATTCCCAAGACATTAGATAGATCGATCAAGAATTGACGCCTTACATTACTTACGTTTATTTCAGTGATCTCTTTATAGCCGAGTTATCTGACCTGAAAAGGAGACGCATACATTTGATAGCATGTATTCTTTTACTAAGCATACAATATACCGTCTCGTCTACGTCTAACCCATTTCTTAGCCGCCAAGGCGCCTTTGAGTCGGAGACAAATCACAATATTGATTCTACTTTACTCGAGACCATAAATCATTTTTACTGAAGTTTTCAAATAGATATTAAATAAATGTTTTCGACATAATCAAGAAGTAGAAGAGGATACACAGCTTTCATTTCAAGAGAAAATATATTAATTTTTAAATTCTTTGTGTATGAAAGGTCATCTTCAAATCAACTCCATAACTTAATAGTTTGCTTTCAGTCTCAACAGCTCCTAACCCTCTGGAGCCAGTAAGACTATGGCATCCCCAATTGGGATTTGGGAAGGGGAAGGAGATGGGGAAGAGAAAGATGGAGAAGTACCTGACTATATCTGGTCACTAAATACGGCGAAAGCCATTTCAAGGAACGTTACAATTCTGAATGGCGGTCTTACACCAGGGCGATACTGATAGTATCTTCCTCTCTGGAACGTGCCGCAAATATACTATATATTATTTTTATTGAGTTCGTTGTGAAATAATACAAATTTATTACATAAAATTTTCTTGCGCACCCCGGGATTTGAACCTGCGACCTAAGGCTTGCTAGTCGAAAGCCCTACCCCAAAACCACAGAGGCTGCCAATCTTGGTCTTAATTAACTCTTAGAGGCGTTTTACACGATTTTTTTTACCGATCTCCATATCGGAACCCATATGCAAAGTTTGATTAATATGATCATTTTTTTATACTTACAATTTCATTCAGATAGTTGCCGTTAGAGAAGAAATAATATTTTGAGACGGAACTAAATCTTCAAAAAATGGCAACACCTTGAACATAACCATTGATCACAATCATGAAAGCATCCGTCACTGTCATATGCGAGCTGTGTCACGTGCTTGTTCGTTATCCAATAGATATTTTTGTTTACCCGTTCATCGTTTGAACTTTTAACATAATGATTTTCATATGTACCTATGCCTTGGCAAAATTGCTTGCCTGATCACCGATCTTGATCACTACGATATTCGTATAACATATGAGGTGAAAATTTCAAATCATCAAACACAAAATTAATACACGCGAAATTCAGAATACCCAGCAGTAATACCCATTCAAAATCAGTAATAAATACATATTGCAGTGTGTTTTTTATATTTTAAATATAATGCTGAATAAACATGCACATTTTCATGTAATATAGTAAAACAATGAGAGATGACGCTGGCCAAACGGTGGCGAAATAGTTCCCTGTAGTTACACTATAAATACATGGGTGCTCTTGTGAGGTGTAACAAAAAAAGATTAAGTGAAATATCATAATGTCATATTCTGATTTAGACTCTTACTGACATTATAAAAATTCTTTATATAAAATCCCAAAAGGCAGGAAATACGTCCACCCCACGCGCATAGTTTGGGGGTCATTAATTCCCAAGTAGCCCACGCCCCTTACAACTAAAAAGAGATTTAGGCGATGGATGGTGGATGTACGTTGTACGAAGAACACGTAACAGTTGTAACAATAAATAATGACCTGACTAGGTAACAAGGTAACTGGTGTTTAAGGCTCTAATCGCTTCTCTTCCCCTAGCGCAGTGTTCGTACACCTTCGCACTATAATAAGGTTAACCCTTTGTTGGTTATTTTAAATCTGAATAGATAAGAAATATTGTTCTCTGATTCCCATGATTTCGATATACATACAATAAAAAAGAAACAACGAAGAAAAGGAATCATTTATACTTCAATAATTTTAGAATCGTCGATCCGTAAGACATCGGTTTTAATGACTTAATGGCAACCAATCGGGACACTTAATACTGCATTTTCACGAAACATCAAAAACCATTCATGAGTCATGTTGTGCTATATCTGTCACCAACTGGTACGTCCCCACGTCCTCATAAAACAAATACATATTTATGAAGTGGGTCTTAATGTATATATTTTTTTATTGTGAAATATAATGAATCCAATAATATTTTACAATTTGCGATAGCAAAAACATAATTTACAATCAAAAACAAAACATATTTATTGAAAAATATTTTAGCGACTATTAAAATATTGCACACACAAAATGAATGTTTAGTAATTGTATTTTTTAGTCATCCTCGCTAAAGGTATCCTGTGTTAAGGCGGACTAAAGTTATTAAGTTTATTAAGCCTACGTAGCTCAGTGGTCCAAAGCACCTGACCGGACATCAGAAGGTGCGGGTTCAATTCCCGTCAGCGGCATTTATTTTTACTCGGGAGATATTTTCAATTTGTATGGATATTTAAGGCGAGTAATTAATGCTTACAATAATTTAAAGTTATTTAGTTCTATTTAATTTGTTTTCTATGACTTTTTTTAATGTTTTTTTTGTTTGTTTTTTATTTGACTTCTTTCAGCCAGATATTTATTCTTGATTTGTACTCATCAAACTTTTCTATTTGTTTTATATCTGGGGGAAGGATGTTGTAGAGTTTTGTTGCAAAGTAAATATAGTTCCTTTGTCCGAATACGGTTTTATGTCATTTTCATCCAATCTAGTGCGATGCATACGCGGTCTAGTAGAGGATCCCATATATTTGAGAAGTTTCAATAGTATATTTTTTCGCATAATTTGTTGTACATTTGGTACATCAAAACTATTGAAAATTTCAAAATCGAATGTGTTCTTATGGGTAAGCTTTCAGTATCGTATTTATAATTATTTTTCTAATTGCTTTCAAGTTATGTATGTAGTTAGAAATACCATTCACGTCACATTCGTTTAGACCCGGTCTACGTGTCAACGCATGTTAAAAGACAAAGCAGTTGAAATTAACCCCTAGCAACCGTTTTTTTTTTCAAATGGAAACTGAAAAATTCAAAACTTTATTTGCTCAAAAAAAAACTCAAATCATAAAACGTTATACTACAAAATCGACCACAAATGTAATGTAATGACACCGCTTAAAAAAATCGGTAAATATCGCACTTTTTTTGATTTGTGTTCAATTTTTTTGTAAAAAAATCTCTTTTCGTTAAGATTTTTTTTTTTCTCTATTCAATACATTGTTTATTACAATCATTAAGAATATTTAGACCACCAATCTAAGCACATGCCCGTGTTGTGGTGGTAGATTATGTATAAATTACATTAAAAGAACATATCAAGTGAGAAATATAGAAAATATACAATATTAAAAGAAAGTAATAGTTATTATTTATTTATTTATTTATTTATTTACGGACAAATAGTCCATTAACAACATATTAATTACACGAATAAGTTTTATAAACAGAGATGACAGTGAAAGGAGAGCATATATAAATGAGGAGCGAAGAAATACATGGTGAAATACAAATTATATACATGGTGTCCGGAAACTCGTAGTACAAGCCGGAAACTGGAGAATGTATACCACATGGGAAACCCAAATAAACATAAAGTTTTTTGATTTGAGCATTTTTATAAAAAAAAAAAAAAAAACAAAAAAAATATTTTTCGCTATTTCAGGGTTCAAATTTTTTCGTCATTATTTATTTTAATTTTAAATTTTTAAATAGTTTTAATTAGTTGGGTACTTTGATCTTCAGTAATAATTTATAAGAATTTGATCAAAAAAAAAATCAACTTCTGACTCGATTTACTCGAAAACGAAAGCTCAAATCAAAAAAAATTATAATACAAAATCGACTCCAAATGTGATGTAGATTCACCAATTTCCCGCTTGTACTACGAGTTTCCGGACACCGTGTTTATATTTATATATTTATATTTTCACTTTTTTAAAAGAAAGACTAACATTCTCGGGTTACGATTAACCTGACAATATTTGAAAATCTCCTATTACCATCACAGTAAGCTGAAAATGTTGCTTGTGTTGTGATGGAAGACTTAGTCAGCCGAGGAATTGAACACACTACGCCCGAGTGGGACCCAAGCGCGATGTCAACTCGGCCACCGACCGGTATAAAAATTATGTATATATTTATAATTTTTTTATATCAATCTAAATACTAATAATTAAAAATAAACTGATGGTATTTTTTATGTTCAAGTGTTTATGTTAAATACATTAAAATAATTTGATAAAATATATCAAAAGATTGAAATATATAGGAATATATCTCCTAGTTGACGACCCCTTCCCAGGGCTACGCGCCCCACAACACCCAACCCTCGTGACAATAGACACAAAGTAAAGGTCACGTATACCGGGAGTAGGAATATTTTCCCATTTTTAAATCTAGAAGTGAACACGCTCGCGTGCGGCCGTTTAATTTATTATAACATTCTCCGGGCGCTAAGAGCGAGGACCGCGGCCCCCTCCCCTGTCAGGTTTATCGCCACTGCCTCGGTGGGCCAATTTGTGAATTATTTATCAGATGATAGACCTGTATTTTCGGACATTGTAGAGCTTCGACTTTTTGGGACAAGTAGATACCTATATTGTTACGTGATGATCGAATGACAGGAATCTTTGGCAGTTAGGGGGTTAACTGACCCGAGAATACTAGTCATAATCCTGTAATCATGTAATAAAATGTGAAAAAAGATATTACAAATTATAAAAAAAAAAAAATGAATTTATTTCCAAAAGCAAACAGACCGATTAATTTACCGATCCCAACTTCACTCAACCATCTGGAGCCAGGATTAGACTACAGCATCGGCAATTGGGGTATGTTGTGAGGCGGAAGGTAGCAATGGGGGAGGGGAATAGAAAGATAGGGAAGTACACGGCTATTTAGATCTGATCACCAAACATGATAAAAGCCGTTTCAAGCAACGTTCCAATTCTGAATGGTGGTTTCATACCAGGGCGATACTGGAAGTATCTTTGTTTTTGTTGCACATCAATGACCTTTTGACACCGATTCATTGTTATGCGGGTGACAGTACAGTTCATGATAGCTTTTTGTTTGACAGGCCCCCAAAGGGCACACAAACTCCAACGGCTCGGAGGGCTTTGAAGCAGAGAATGGACGGTTATCTCTAGAATATTTCCTCCTGGGGAAAAAATAATCTCGTCGATTGCTAAAACTGATTACGTGTGACGTCTAAAAGGGATCCAAATGATAATCTAGTCTCCTTCAACGGAAGCAATCTTCCGAACAGGCCTCCCATTGATATGCTTGGTATAACTATAAGTGACCAGCTCAGGTACGGGGGCTCCATCGAAGCCAGAGTAAAGTTGGCCTCTCAGAAATTGGGCGTACTGTACAGGGCCCGCAGATACTTTAATAGTACACAACTGATGACCCTGTACAAATCGCAAGTGCGCCCTACTGTCGGATTTGGCAGCCATCTCTGGTCCGGAGCCTCAAAATACCTGAAAAAACCCTCGACTCTGTGCAGAAACGGGCGCACAGTGGTCCCAAATCCCAATCTAGCTAGACAAAAATATTTTTTCATGGCATTTGACGCAAAAGGGTCACAATATAATAAAAAAAATACTTAAAAAAATATACATTTATTTTAGCCATTGTTACGGAATTTTTAAAACAAAATTAATTACTAATAAAATGCGTATAGTATAATGGTTCGGTTAAGTCATAACGAAGTACTTATTTAAAGTTATTAGTTAAAAATATTTTTTTAACATAATATAAGAACAAAACCAAATGACATTTTTTGTTAATGAACAACTGGCCGAGTCCCTATCATCACTCTTATTAAATGCTAATGTTCCAACAGTGGCTTTGTTAACAGACTTCTGTATTTTCTTCGCTGGAACAGAAGTTTACTATCGATTCAGAATATTTCGTTAGTATTTTGGCAGCATCCCGTTTTCCATGTGACCTCAAGCTCATTTGAGTAGCATGAGATAGTTCTTGTGGACTTCGAAAGTTCAGAAGACATTTATTTTTTTCAGCAAAATACGCAAAACTTTTTGACGAGCATAAACCATTTTTTTTCTGGTCTACCACGTAGTCCTTCATCGCGCATCACTACAGGAAGAATAAAAACTGTGTTAAGCCATTTTGCGTGTTTAAACATCAGTTTTAAAGTACTTCTTCCGACTTCAAACCATTTTCTATGAAATATTAATAGAAACGAAGCGATTTTTTCATAATGAAACTATCCTCGAGACTTTTAAAACTGTTTTTCTTCAAAAAATATTTTATATGTTCATAAACACACTGCCTTATTGCAGCACAATTCAACTTTGAGGTGCCCTTTACTTCTAGAATCCCCAAAATATCCAAACGATAGACTGTAGGTACAGGCTCTGTAAATGACAAAAGAGCAAGTTTGAGCAAACAAATTTTATAAGATATTATACATAAAGAATGGTTTTATATGAAACTAGTTTTGTTTGGTGGTACAAATTGGTACACGATTTTGAAAGTTTAATTAAACTTTGGCAAATAATTGTAAATGTTGATACTTTTTTCACGATTTTTAATTAATAATTAAAGTAATGTTGAATAGAAAAATTATAAAATAATTAAATTAATTTGAAAGAACATACTATAGACTTCAATTTTTGTCTTTGCGTAATTTCTCTTTGATTTCAAATAACAACACTAACGATCGAACAGCATGCGCACCCGAAAGCGACCGACCGCTAGGCGAACGATTGGCACATCCAAAGTGTCATGTTTACAATGTTGCCACGTATCGCGCGTATTGTTTTTAATTTTTTATCGATGTGAACATAATACTATGGATATTTTTCAAAGTTATGAGAATATTTTTGTACATAAATAAAAACATCGTTAAAATCTTTTTGTCTAGCTAGTTTCCTCAAAGGGGACCATAGTGGGGCGGTCCGTTTGATAGATTCCCCAATCTTAACAAACGGACTGCAATCTTTAGAGCACAGGCGTCAGGTAGGTATGCTGTCCTTGTTCTATCGGTATTACAATGGAAGATGCTCTGAGGAACTAGCGTTATTGATCCCTTCGGCACCGGTGCGTAGTCGGGATACACGCCAAACGCGCGCCTAACATTTGTACACGGTTGACATTTGTCACATGAGAACGGGTCGCTTCTACGATTCGTTCTTAGGTTCAACAGCTCGGCTGTGGAACGAACTGCCGGCCTCTGTGTTTCCTCCCTCCTACAACTTGGGACTCTTCAAGACCCATGTTCACTCCTTCCTCTCCACAAAAAGACCCTCCACACAGCATCCCCAAAGATGACATAGGCCCTGAGGGAAATTATTTTCTTCAGGACCTCCTGTGTGGAGTTAATATAAAAAAAAATTCTGGAAAGTGCCACAAGTATCATATATATATATATTTTTAATGAATTAATTGTGAATAAACATAGATTCATTAAATAGAATTTCCCCCGCAAAAACCCGCAACCTTCGGATTGCTAGCCGAGAGCCTTACCCGCAGGCCGTCAAATATTTATTTATTTACTGTTATATATTTCTATTATGTTAGTTGTTAGCTAGAGCTATTTTTAAGAAATTATAGTGTACCCTTATTATTTTTTAGCATTCGTAAGTAGACAAGCTCCCCAGTTCGACCCGATAATATTTCTCTACTAACTGGGTAAATTAATTAGTTCATTTAGAATGTTATATAACATATAATTAATTGAATAGTTGATTTGATTTATTTTAAATAATTTAAAGAAATTTCGTATGAGATATAAACAAATTGTTATTGAATTGCTAAATAACAGTTAGTGCTTGACAACTGAACTATTTTGAAAAAAATAAATTGGTCAAATACCTTCGGCATTATTAAATGTACCTGGAAAATAATAAAATGTTTTATTTGTAAAAAAAATTATACCAACGTGCAATAAATTACACTCGTCGTGTTAAAATAGCACGTTTCATAACCAAATATATATTTTTAATTGAGTAATAACTCAAATTGTAATATTTAATTATTGAAGACAAAATTAGCGATTTCTAAACGAAAATCTGAAATACAACAATCAGAAAAGGAAACGGTCACATCTAGGACCCCGGCAAGACAAGGGTTCTGGGTTCGTGTCCTCGATGTGACCGTATCCTTTTCTGATTTTTCCGTTTCAGATTTTCGTTTAGAAATCGCTAATATTGTCTTCAATAATTAAATTTATTTTAAAATTGACATCTCTTAAATTTATTTCCACATTTACTAACTTTATTTATTTTTTATCAATTTTGTTTTATTTAGATACATCATTACATCTTATAACTTTGATTCTGTTAAGCTAATTTTATATAAGTTTTTATTATATAAATAAGATATTTACACATTTTATAATAACCACAACAAATCAATCATCGTTTATTGTAATATGTAGTTTTATAATAACTATAGCTAATTAATCACCGTTAATTTTAATACGTATTTTCTAATAACGATAACTAATTCATCACCGTTCACTTTAATATTTTATAATAACAATAACCAAGTTATCACCGTTCATTGTAGTATTTTATAATAACTATAACCAATTAATCACCGTTCAATGTAATATTTTATAACAGCAATAACCAATTTATCGCCGTTCTTTGGGGTATTTTTTCGTATGTAGGTACTTATTTGTCCATTTTTATTAATTTTTTTTATAAACATGTTTATCTTCACGGGAAAAACATTGGTTTTAAAAATTAACCCCACACAAGAGGCCCCGAGGAAAATAATTGCCCTCAGGGCCTATGCCATCTTTGGGGATGCTGTGGGCAGAATATTTTTAAGGAAAGGAAGGAGACGAAGTTCTGAGAAGGAAAACGATATGAGAGATAAATAGGAATCTAAGGAACAGTATATACAGGAGTGACGGACGTATAAATTATCTCTCGCGATGCGGTGCAAGGCGATAGGTCAAGAGAAACCAGTCGGAGATGTCAAAGGGTCTCGCTAAACCAGCCTTTCCCGATCTTGCACATCCTGAACACACCTCACCCAATGAACCCGGGCACCCCTGCTAAATCACAAGTGAAAACCCTATGAAAATCCGTTGCTTAATTTAGAAGTACTAAGAGCAAAAGCAGGCAGACGCGGATAGCGACTTTATTTTATAATATTTAAAGATTTAAATTCAGGCAAATCAAAATTCAAATTAAATTATATAATCACAAACACAAGTACGTTCTTTTTCATTGTAAATTCTAACGATTACAATGTCTTGCGGTTGACTGTGCAGTCAGCAATCATTCGATAAAGAGCTTCGTGAAGTACGATATTTTAATAGACAGAGGTAATTTCAACTACCCTCAAAAACAGCAATTCGATATCTGGAAGAACATTGTCATTAAATAAGTAAATTTAGTCGTTTGTCTGACTCTTCTATAAATTTTAAAGCGATAAAGCTGCGCAAATTTCATAACTCCCACCTTACTGAGATTTGATCTATTATTTTTTCTGAGACATTCAAAAAGTTTTTCTGATATGCTCATTTGCGAAAATCTCTTACACAAACCACCCCTATTTTAATTACACCAAAATGAATTACTTTGTAAACACAATTTTTAATTAATAGCAATCTACATGTTTCAAAGCCAATGGCATCTTCGTCAGGATAATGAAAATTAACAAATTAAAATAATACCTAATAATTGAAAAGACTTTTTAAGTATATTTCAATAGTAATTATATGAAGTTCCACACATCACAAACATCCATACCTTTTAGGAAAGATCTGTTACATAACCAAGTGTTTAAAAGCTATTTATAACCTAGATTAGTTCGTAAGTTTTCCGCCATTCCAACGGTGGCGCTATCATCCAACAAGGAACAATATGAAAACCCAGTGCATTTCACCTTCCTATTTTCAACGTGATTTCGTTCCATAACTTTCCGCTAGATGTCGCTAGTAGTCTAAGAAATTTCCCACATTTTCCACAAAGCTTTGCCGCATATACTTCCAAAAAGTCAAAGACATTTCAAGTCTGCAAGGGGATTTAGTTCTTAAGTGTAACGGATTTAGGTGCTATTTTGAAACCGTTATTTGATTTGGGGATTTTGTAACGTGTTGTACCTTATCTAGGGCCGGCTGTGTCTGCGCTATGAATTCAGTAGGTCATGCCGGTTACATAATGTTGCCGGTCGATCAATGGGAATTTGCTACGGTGAAACTGTTCTACGAATTACTAGTTGGCAAATACATATTCAAATAATACACGTACACTTTAAAATAGTTTCCAATAAAGAAAGATAATATTTTAAAGGTTCTTCTCTGATTTATAAGCGCATGTAGATTATTATATTTGATAATAGTACAATGGGTTGTAAGTTGAAGCACTTTTGTAAAGATGAGGTAATAGATTTTTATATGCGCCTACCCATATAGAGACATGCTATATTATTTATTAATTAAGGAATAAACATACCATTTAGTAGACATTACAAGAAAACATATCATATTATTCCTGTATATTGTTTCATCTCTGTAAATCATGTACTGTTTGTTTCTATAATATAAAATAAAATAAATAATAATTAATTTATTGTACAACTTCTAATCCAGGTATTCTTTGGTTCGGAACATTTTAAAAACAAATAAATAACAAAGGAGTTTTTATTTTTTGATAAAAAGCAGTCACTTTGTGGTTTGACATATTATTATATAAAAATAAAACCCTTTGTTTAAAAACCACAAATAATTGGAAATTTTATTAAGACATAGGTTTTAATAAAATTTACAATAATTCGTAGTTTCAAAAAAAAAGTTTTATTTTTATTTAACAAAGAACTTATGTTATATTTTTGTACACCGAAATAATTTCTTTTGGAAAACGGCTTGGAACGTCAATGATTCGATACCTAGCTATATTTGGGAGGCACGTTTGGGTACCGTCGCCCAGAGAACCATTTATTGGATAACCAACACCTCTGCCGTAGGTCACCCCAAGTTGGTGATTTAGCAGGGATGTCCACCAGCTGCGTGGAAGGGGAGAAGTTGGTTTGAGGAGACCCTTTGATCTCTCCAACTGATCTCTCCAACTGATCTCTCATGAACAGGCGATATATATCATTTGTCCGTCACTCCTCGAAACACTGATCCCTAGATTCCTACCCACCCCTCATACCTTTTTCCTTCCCAGAACTTCTTATCTTTCCTTTCCTTAAAAATACCCCCACACAGCATCCCCAAAGATAGGCCCTGAAAGAAATTATTTTCCTCATGGCGTCCGGTGTGGAGTTTTAATATAACAAAAACAAATCACGAATCATTAAAAGATATACTAATTACTCTTTCGATAAAACCTCTGGAACTAAAATATTACTTATAAATAGAATTGGAATTAATTTATGGAAATAAAAAGCCGTTTCTAATAAATTCACCTTAATTTATAATCAAATAAATAAAAATAATAGTCCTATATTTTATTTGTTCCGTTAACCTCCGCTGAAACTAGTTTCCCCACCCCTTACCTACCCCTCCCATAATGTCAACCTCTTTTCTATTTGTACATTTTTCTGTCACCAATAAAGTCATAAGTGTGTAATTGAAATGTTTCTGTAAGTAATTATGATTAGTTAATATAAATATAAGCCCCGATGAAGTCTTAAATAAGAAACACCTTGATGGCTGTCATTTATTTATTTACTAAAAGTAGTGTATTACAAAGTGTATTTTTTCATTTAACTTTTGACAAGCCAAGGTGCCAAACAAGACGTCTGTAACCATGTGGATCTTCCGACAACCTCATGCATTTTTCTGTCTTATGTACTATTAAACTATAGAAATCCTAATTTTCAGTCAATTATTAATGGTAACTTATATATTTGCGCAGGAATAAGTAAAATACAAAAATGATATGTCAAGTATTTAAGCTAATATAAGAAGGATAGTAATTTTGGATACTTCCTACTCCCCCACTTGGCTGCGGGATAGTTAATAAATAATTACTTAGGAGTGTTAAAGAAATATATTGTAACATCTGCTGCGAACCGGCTTCGCTTATGTCTAAGATTTATCAGTGCATTAGGAAACCAGGAAACAATAACCATTTTACTGTTCATTTTTTAACAATTTTTTATTTACAAATTTGGCTTTCACCCACTTTGCCAGAAAGATCAGATTTTTTTTAATTTTGTTTTTTCAAACTACTGTTACATCGAAAAAACAAACTTGTCTAAACAAAATATTTATAAGAATTGACAAACACGGTATTAAAATATAATGATTTAAAAAAATATATTTTTTAGTGTATGGCAAACGTAAACCAACGCAAATTACTTGTTTGCCTACTTACTTGTCTGATTCTGTATTTACCGGATGTTAATAGTTTTTGTCCTGTGCAGAATTTTCAAATGCTGACAATGGTCCTTTATAACGAGCAGAAAAAGTTTTAATGTGAACTTTATTAGTCTTATATCGTTAACGATTACCAATAATTTGTCAACCGAAAGCTTTTGAACTAAAAATTTCTTCGATATGAAAAATAAATCACAAAATTGAGGATTTAGCTAATTACGGGATATATATTTATAATAAAGACATCTTAAATTTATTCCTTAGAACTTTACATTTACCCGAAATGTATAGCGATATCTAGAAAAATTTTTAATCAAGAATATGAAGAAAAATTTGAATTTGTTGAATTGGGTTCATTATTGGAAAATAGACCCTCTACGCGTCCCCGCAATTTCAATAAATTTCCATGAACGTCACAATAAATCCATTCACGCTCGCCGAATTTAATGTATTGGCCATTCGATCAGAGAGCGCACAGTATCGCGGGGAGCGAGCAGAGGTAAATTGGCATAAAATAAAGGCGGCCTCCCCTGCCCGCTTCTGGGCTCCCAGTTGGGATATTTCGATCCGCTTTGGCCTTGTCGTCCCGCGGCGCCGAGTCACTCAGTACTGGCCAGGCCGCCGCTTGGTTCACAGGCTGCGAGATAACATAACCTCCAAATAACACACCACCATTCCCTCCAACTAATCCAATAATAACTTACCAATCCCGCCATCTTAGATTCCACGTGAAAACGGAAACAAACGCGTCCGTCTTCCATGTTTAAATCATTTCAGTTCCCCGTGAAAGGTTTCCGCTTTTTTGGGGCGGGTGCGTTGTGCCGCGCGTCGGGGGTAGAAATACGTCCCCTACACCCCTCTCGATCGTCCCTCTCTCGCGTGGTTGAAACAGCAACATCGCCGTCTGTTTCTATTTTGAAGCAATAAAGCGAATTTGCAGTGTCACAAAGGAGGGAATCTAAAAATAGAAAATATATTTCTTTTACACATAAGTTAAGGCTTTTCTACACGTTTACACAGTCCGTTTATTCAAATCGTGTTACGGAATCATGGCTGTTAATTGTTTTAGCGATTCTTGTTTATAGGCGCGATTGTTATTGAAAGAGCTTGAATTTACATTGAATTTTTGATTGTTAAAAACTTAAATAATAATAGAAGCTTTTTATATAAAGCCTTTTGTGAGTGTCCCCGCTTCCGTCCGAGACGCTACAGATGTGGACCTGTTTTTGATTTAGCTTTAATAAGTACATTATCGCAAGGTGACCTTGGTTGTGAAGTTATTACACAATTTTTTACATTGCATTTTGGCCAGATCACTGTGGAAATAAATAATTGTTATTGCCTGAGCGTTTTGCCTTGTTTCCGTGTTGCGCTCATTAGCAGCTGTAGGCGTTAGTGTTGACAAAATTCGTATTAAATAAACACATAAAGCAATCACCATATCACTTGTTGAATCAAACAAAATTTAGAATTAAACGTTTTAAAGTTATTATAATTAACTATTTGTGTGGAAACCACCCCTCGTGTGAGTTACGTAATACGGTGAGAATCAGAAACTTTGACCTTTATGTGGTCGTTCGGTGGATTTCACCATCAAACCTTCGTGTTTTTGAGCAAATTGAACATTAAATACACGGTTATATTTTAATAATACAACCCTCGGTGATTAAAAATTTTACCACTATAAATAGATAAATAATACCTTGACGTTGTGAATATTTTTAACCTCCTTTCCGTGACCTACCTGTTGCACTTAATTTTTAAAATATTTATACAGCCTCAGAACGGTATAATTTTTTTTAAATCGTTAAGTTTATTCTTATTAATGTTGTTATTATAGTATTTTGTACCTTTTTCAAACATATCTGATTGAAATGAAAAAAAATCTTCTCGAAAATGTCAATCGATATGAATAATTATTATAACATTTAGTTTACCGCGTAAAACGCTCGTGTACCTATATTCTTAAGTAGAACCCTTTCCCACCTCAATCCACTCCACAAATCACTCTCCCTGGCTTCAATCGGGCTATTAAATCTATTTTGTGAGTCTTCGTGTACATAAATGTGTTGACATCAAATCGATTTCACGAAGCTGAGGATTGAAAACAACAAGAGGATAGACAAAGAAAAATTGACTTTTGGAAAGAGAAATCCACAGAGAAGACTGAATGAATTTACAATCGTTACACTCAAACAATGCTCATTGAATTTTTTTGATAAAATTAAGAATTTTCTGTGATATATGTAAGTTGCCTGGAATACCATAAGTGCAATCAGGAAATAAAAAAATTTTTAAAGAAAATATCAAGAAAATAATAAAAAAATTTCATGAATACAAGAGACGACAAATAACCGATTGATTCTTTAAATTGGAGAACCAGACCTGAAAGAAGCACTGAACTGTGATTTAAGCTTAGCGGTAAAGATTTATAAAATATAAACAACGCATGGCCAACGGTAAAAAAATTATATTTCTGAGAGAACAGAAAGAAGAGAATAGAACTTCCTTACCGTAAATTGGCCATCTTAAAGTTAATTACTGTGCTTAATGTACAAAAAAAAATATTAGAAGAGAAAAAAAAATACACTGGTTAAGAACTAAGCAAAGTAACGAAGGGATTCAAGGGTCCCGTACACTACAATTTGTGAACGTGGAACCAGCAGTTTACCAGAACTTAAACATTTAAAAAGAGCTCAGAGAATTGATTACAGACTTATCTACTAACAATTTTTTCACCGGTTAAGCTACTATTATCTGAAAAGTCCTTAAAGCAGGAAGGAAACACATCCATGATTCTCAATTCGTCAAGTCCTGATTTGAAGCTATCATCGAACTAATTCTTTCTCTGGCATTGGACAAAACATCTCTTGCTGAAAAATTGTTCCCTGATAAACAACAAAATATCTTATGCTGCTGTATTTCCCTAACATTGGATAGAATCCACGTCGGTGAATAGTTCCGATTTGAAAGGAACATAGGACAGAGCATTGCTGATTGAGCAATTGTTCTATCACATAAGGCAATTATTGAGCAGTTCCTTCGTCAGTAAATATCCGAATTGAAGTTAACCACAGGACAGATCATCGCTGATTGAGCATTTCTTATCTGGCACAGAACATATCATCCCTCGTTGAGCAGTTTTCACTAAAATAGAACGACGATACATCTCTCGCTCAGCAGTTCTTCTCTGGCACAGGACAGAACATTCCTCGCTGAGCAGTTCTTTCATCAGTCAAGTTCCGATTTGAAGCCACCTGGTTGAATAGTTGTTCTCTAGCACAGGACAGAACATCTCTCGCTGAGTAGTTGTTCTCTGACACAGGACAGGACATCTCCAGCGGTGCCTCGAAGAGCGAGCGTGGCTAAGCACGGTTTCGCCCGGCTGGTGGCCGCGCGCCACGCCATCTGGCGGCTCCGGCGGGCGGGCTCCACGCCCTGCCCAGCGGACCACCACGACTCCAATGGACCGCTGTACGTCTGCTATCCTTTCTTGCTCTATTTCTTCATATTGCTGTTTCTTACATCCCTACGTCCTCCGCTTTCTACTTTTATGGTTTGGCTTCTTCCACGCATTGAGTATATATGTTAATCGAATCATCTTTCCTTTCTTCTACATTGCTTCATCTCACTGTTTCTTACATCTCTGCTCTTCTCAGCTTTCTACACTTTTAGCTTGGCTTCTTCCACTTATGACGTATTGTGTGCTAACTGGATTATCAGTTGGTTGAATCTTTGAGTACTTGTGCTTCAGCTTTTATCACTTGTTAGGCTGCTATTGTGCAAAATGTTTTCTCATTCTTGGTTCATTTTAATGTATCAATCTTATTATTATCACCGTCGGTAAAACTATGACTTACCTGGGTAGTTATTCCGCATATCTGCTTATTTTTACTGATACCTCAGTCATATTTTCCTGGTGTCTAATCTTGATCTAATTCCCTTCAAGCCTCATTAAAATTCCTTTGTTCAATTGTAATCTGACCACCAATTATCAATTGATGAAAAAATTTATGAACTTTTTAAAATTTATTATTTCCATTCTTATATCATACCCCCCCAAAAACTATGGCTCACAAAGCATATAAACTCACTTCTTCCAAGGATTTTTGATTGCTGTTTTCAAAACATTATTTCATGTATGTGGGTCCTCCTACTCATACTATAGAAATCAAATTTAACTGCTTTAGATTATCTTTCTCATTTTTTTCTTCCTATCAATTGTTTCATTTGTAGGTACTGCTTTAGGTCATCGTTAAGCTTAATTTGTGTAAAAGTTGGTATATATTATAAATATGTTCAATGTAATTCATCCGCAGGCAAATTTTACAGTATTTAAAAAATATGATATGTCAATGTTTTGTTCAGAATTTTCAATAAATGGATTGTTGCACTCATAAACGTATTTTATTATTTTGGTGTATTTTAGAAATTGGTTTGATGTGCTGCTGAAATAAAATATTGTTTTGCGCTTTTCGTGTTATATTTCATCACCTTTCAAGTTCCCGGATGATTGTTCTGATTGTCGCATCATGATTTTTTATACAAAATGGATATTGTTATGTTGTATCATGTTTGATTCTCTTCCATATTTATCCCACAGGTACTTATCATCTTACAGGTAAAAAATCTCAAAATTAGGTTATTGCCGCAATCAGGATTCGAACGCCGGAATCTTTCGTTAACTATCCTGCAACCAAGTGGGGGAGTAGGCAGTACCCACAATTACTATCCTCTTTATATTAGCTTAAATACTTGACATATCATTTTAGTATTTTACATATTCCTGCGCAAATACATAAATTACCATTGATAATTGACTGAATAATTGTGATTTCAATAGTTTAAATGCCCATAAGACAGAAAAATCATGGGGTCGTCGGAAAACTTACTTGGTTACAGACGTTTTGTTTGGCATCTTAGCCTGTCAATAGTTTACCAAACCGCTGCTCTAACGACTAAAAGATCGCGGCAACCTTCAGGTCAGCCATATTCTTCTAATCATGTGATGTTTAAAAACGTAATTAACAAGTTTTATTACATTATACAACACCATTTCGTTAAAACACGGTTGGCCCGAAGTTCGTCGCGATAGCTCCGTGATTAGAGCAGTTGCCCGAATGCAGAACATCTCGGCGTTCGTTTTATTATATTTGTTATGATTTTATTTGCAATATGAATTTTCTACAATAATTTATAAAAGTAAAATAAATTCACAAGTAGGTATTATTTATATATTTGAGGTTGTTGTATTGAATAATGAAAATTTCATAATATAGTAATAAGTGTTTTAAGGTAGGCAATTTGAAAGTTTGCTGTAACAACGGCCATCCAACCAAATCCCAATCTTGCCGTAGAATAGTACAAATATTTGGAATTTAACTGAAAATATCTCCCAATATTTTGAATTTTACTGAAAATATCACCCGATATTTGGCATTTGAATGAAAACATCTCCTAATATTTGAAATTTAACTGAAAATATCTCCCAATATTCGGAATTTGATTGGAAATATCTCTCAATATTTGGAATATGACTGAAAATATTTGGCATTTGACGGAAAACATCTCCCAATATTTGGAATTTGTGTGTAAACATCTCCGAATATTTGGCATTTGACTAAAAATATCTCCATTTTATACTTTGTAGGTACTTTTGATAAAAGGTGACTTTTTCCGGTTAAAATAAGTCCCGTTATTATTTATAGCGGTAGTGAAACAGATGTGATAACTTTAGTCAAGATATATGAGTAATGAAAGCTTTAAGCGTAAGGTCACAGGTCATTTCATCTGGCTTGCAAAATCAATTCACAACTTTCCTCCCACGAGCACTTTCCTAAACCCACGCAGTAGAGTATTGTTAGACCAGTGAACATTATAATCCCTAGAAGTGTGATCTGTACAGATTTGAAAGACAACGTTTATCGCCAATTTACATAAAACCTTTCGACTCCTAGACATCAGACAAAGCCAGTGAAATTACCTATCTTTTCAATAAAGACTAACGGTAACATTTTTGATTAATTTCTCTTGGAGTATTGATAAATTACTTTTGGCCTACGGATATTCAAAATTCAAAATTCAAAAAAATATTTATTGCACAAAAATACAGAGTATAAGGGATGCAGCTTATAGGTGACATCATATTTCTTCCAGCTAACCCAACAAATACAAATTATATTACATAACCCAACAATTACAATGTTAACTTTGTTATTTTTTATTTACATACATTTGTATGTAAATAAAAAATAAAAAAGCAGAGGTATTTAATTTATGTAAGGTATTCATTTAAGATGTAGTGACATTTGTTTAAAAGAAATGTTTTTAGTGATGATTTAAATTTAAGTATGTCGGCTATTTGTTTGATGCTACGTGGAAGGTTGTTACATACTTTAATGGCCATGTAGTGTGGTCTTTTTCAAAATATAGTTTTGTTTGCTTTTGGGATTAATAAGTTTTCTGTGAACCTTGTAGCGTGTTGAGTTTTTTTGTTGAAATTTTTCTGGAGATGATCGAACTAATGGGCATAATTCCATTACACATATATATATAGCTTATTAATATCACCTTAATATTTCCCAACAATTATCAGTCATATACACAGTAAATAAGCATTTTATATTTGTTTCTATATTTTGTCAAGTTAAATAATTTGACCAAAAATAGTTTTTTTTTATCTAACCGTGTCAATATATATATATACCTGTCCGTCACTGTCAGAAGTTTGAGATTTTTAAAAATTGGTCTACATGAATCCCGGTTATCAGAGTTTCAGATAATTTTTCGTAGGATGATAAAAACATCTTTGGCGTTTACTGAGTTTCCCCAAAAAACTATTCCGTATTTTATCATTGAGTATACGTATCCATAGTATGCGGTGATTACTGACTCAATGTTTAAGATATTTTTTAGGGTGCCTAGAACAAAAGAAAAGCTACTGATTTTTGCTACAACTTTAGATACATGTTCTTTCCAGTTTATATTTGCATCTAGTTGTATTCCCAGCAGTAAACAAGTTTGGGAAGGTTTGATATGATATGCTCAGACTTCTTTCAGTTAATCCATTCAGTGTGTTAGGCGTAGTTGATAAGGTTGCATATTAAAATAAACACTTTATTTTTACACATTTTAATGAAAGTCGTTTGTTGCGGCAGGTTTTAATACACTTTTTACTTAAAATTTGTTGTTGTGTTATGTTACAATTTTAATTTTAAAAAATTGATAGGTCTGACAATTCTAAACATGTGTTGACTGTATGAAAATATTTCTGCTCGTTTTCAGTAAATTTGAATAAATGGTCATGTCATGCAAACGAATAGTGGTTTATTTTATCTTGCAACCATGTCAATAATAATTAATCCAGTGATCTGTAATTACAACATTGTAACAATACTCTTGAGACAATAACACAAATTAAAGGCTTAGGCATCACTTTTCAATCAAATCTTTCTTTTGTTAACCACATAACGGAAATCTCTAACAAGAGCTTAAAAATATTGGGATTTATAACTAGGTTGACTAAAAATTTCAACAATATGAAGTGTATTAAACTTTTATATTTTGCCTTTGTTCAAAGTTAACTTGAATACAATTCTCCCGTCTGGAACCAACATTACAATATTCATGTACAAGCTATTGAATGAATACAAAATAAATTCTTACGTCTTAAATTTGAAAGTTTTAAAATGGGTATTCCAGAAATTTTCTTGAAATACAATACATAAAATATATGTGTTTAAATTATCTGATAGTCCAGAATTGCTAGCATTGAAAAGCTTTCTGATTCCACTACGTAATACTTGAAGTCGGAATTTATTTCAGTGCGGAAATTCTGGTAATAACTACCATATGTATTCCTCATTGCTCAGAATACAGGAGGGAAACAATTATACCGAGTCGGTGACTGTCCACTGGACATCTTTAATTTATCACTTAAAAAACACAAAAGATTGTTACTGAGCCAGTTTAGTTGTGTATAATAAATATGTACTTTATTAATACATACTTTTAATATTCATATGTAAAAGCCGATAAATACACAATAATTACAGAATAATAAACACAATAAAAGCGAAAGCTCTATTAACTGCGATCGGTTTGATTAACAGTACATAACGTAATTCACTAATTAGTAATCTTTAAAAATAAAAATACTAGTACTGTATACCTTAATTAAACTAACCAAGTAACCATTACGCCGCTTTACCGAAGGGCTAGGCAGAGAGAATGGACCTCCAAAAAAACTCGGTTTGCTGGTTATTTGCTGCTCTTATCGTGCTACGCTGTGCTAGAACGTCTGTTCTGCCGTGTGGTATCTTTAAAAAGCTTTCTTCATAGATCATAGAAATAATGTTTCTGTTATCATTAGGCATTTGTAAACTTATCCCCTAAAACAAACAAAAAATTACTGTTCATTACTTTCCGAGTCCAAATTTTCCTGGTGACTATCTGACTG
Organism: Hesperophylax consimilis; assembly: GCF_061612785.1. Lineage (NCBI taxonomy): Eukaryota > Metazoa > Arthropoda > Insecta > Trichoptera > Limnephilidae > Hesperophylax > Hesperophylax consimilis. Next base: position 33,889,381 of record NC_142848.1, read on the forward strand.
GTGACTATGTGACCGGTGACTATGTGACTGGTGACTATGTGACTGGTGACTATGTGACTGGTGACTATGTGACTGGTGACTATGCGACTGGTGACTATGTGACTGGTGACTATGTGACTGGTGACTATGTGACTGGTGACTATGTGACTGGTGACTATGTGACTGGTGACTATGTGACTGGTGACTATGTGACTGGTGACTATGTGACTGGTGACTATGTGACTGGTAACTATGTGACTGGTGACTATGTGACTGGTGACTATGTGACTGGTGACTGGTGACAGGTTTTAAAAGACATTTTAATTCGAAAAATTTTTGATTTTTAGAGATTCACTTTTTTTTAGCAAATTAATATCACCTCCTTAATATTTCCCAACAATTATCAGTCATATACACAGTTAAATAAGCATTTTATATTTGTTTCTATATTTTGTCATGTTAAATAATTTGACCAAAAATCGTTTTTTTATCTAACCGTGTCAATGAAAAATGATGTATTCTTCAATTGAACAATCATTAATTTATTTCGTAACCAAAGTATTAGCAATTCCAATTTTCAAATCAATCAAAGTGCGCCCTCGTTCAAATCAAATGTTAATTAAATCGTTTAATTTTCCTATCAAAACATCGAAGTACTGAGAATTTGTTAAAGTAGATTTGTATTAGTAATTGCAGCCTCAGACCTCTCGAAATGACCTCCCTCGCGTGTTAGATTTCTTTCCCTCTGCTAGGACAGCGAATATTCCATAGTAAGGGCTGTAATGCTGAAAGGCTGTATTCTTATACACGCAGCCTTCAGATGATATTGATTTCCGTCGCGAGAGCGTAGGAGTACAGACGTTAAGGAAATGGGTTGCGTCTCGACTACAAAACTGCCCTCCTACCTTTATACCCTATTATTATATATATATGAATTTTGTACTCATGTCTGATTAAATATTTTACGAAAGTTTACAGAGTGGGAGTTCTTGCGTAGGCGTTATGGTACTGACCTTTTAGGACAAAATACATTCATTAAATGAGATTAGTCTGAAGCGATTCGATTAGATTAAATTCAATTCGGTTCATTTCATGTCCATTACATATATTTTTATTATTATCAATTCCATTTGGTTCGATGACATCAATTTCATTTGGTTTATTCACATCAATTATTTTTGGTTCGATCAGATTCAACCCCATAAAAATACAATAATATATGGAAAAATATATATATTTTTAAATATCTATTATTATTCAAACCCGAAAAACTATTTATGTAGTTTGTCATCAGGTACTCTTTGAATTAATTTTATCTAATCACATGGTTCATTTTCAAACCGTATTAATGTATAATATTGATGATAGATTAACAATTAATCGATGTTTCCTTAACAAGTACAAGTAATTTAATTAAAGTTAATTTGTACACAGTTGACACTTGTCACATGAGAACGGGTCGCTTCTATGATTCGTTCTTAAGTTCAACAGCTCGGCTGTGGAACGAACTGCCGGCCTCTGTGTTTCCTCCCTCCTACAACATGGGACTCTTCAAGACCCATGTTCACTCCTTCCTCTCCACAAAAAGACCCTCCACACAGCATCCCCAAAGATGACATAGGCCCTGAGGGAAATTATTTTCTTCAGGGCCTCCTGTGTGGAGTAAATATAAAAAAAAAAAAAAAAAAAAAAAAAAAGTACAGTAACTTAGTACAAACAAACAGTCACATTAATAGTTTCATAGATATATGTTGGTACGGGAGGCATTGCAAAATTATTTTTTGTAATGTGAATTCTAATTAGCAATACAAAGGCTTCAGTAGGGTCTCAATATAATCATTTTAGCCATTTTCTTAGATTGAATTTGATTTTAGCTATACAAATGCTCTTATTTTTTAATGGCATTGGTAGTGTATTAAATATTTTGGATACAATATGGTGTCGCGAAACTGCGATTCCACAGTTGGTGTAAGGAGGTGGTGCTGGAATAAGCCCTACATAAAATAACCGAAGAACCAGTTCCAGAACTATGTTAATTGCAATTGTGTTATTGTGACTATTTATTTGTATGTGTCAAATAATTTTATAGACAGTATTCCTCAATGTTTTAAACCTGGGATTCTGGAACACAAGAAAAGCCCAGATTGGGGTATATGACAAAAAGGAACTCACCTGTCGAAGTTTAGGCCACAAAGTCTGCCAGATTATTGATGATTCATTCGAAATATGAATGTTAAAATATTAATTCGGAATATTTTACCACGCGGTTATGTTATATTTCAATCCTCCCAACTTTTTCTCTCCAATTTTAAATTTTCTCGTATAATTCATTAACAGGATTATGCATCAAATTATTCTTAGATTCTAGAAACTTGATTTTAATATCATACGTACCTTTGCCGGTTGATTAATTATATGTTGGAATTAAAATGCAAGAATAATTAAAAACGCGTGTCGAGTACATGCAAATCAGCAAAGCATAAAGAGCAAATAATGTTTATTTGCAGCCTTTGATATATTAACTAAAATACCGCGTTGGTAATCCAGGCTCAAAAGCGTCAGAATAATAGAAAAGTGTATGTAGACGATGTATGATTGTAAATGGGAAAAAATGTGCATGCCAAGACGGAGTTATTTGGCGGTCCGTCCTCTCTGCCTACCGCTGCAGAGAAACGGTGATGATTAGTCAGTTAGTTATTTATAGTCCTCTTGTAAGTACCCATATAGTATGTATTACTGTTGTTTACAACGATATATCGTGAAAATAAATTGTGTAAAGCAGGAGTAGTCTGCTTTCTACATAGTATGCAAACCTTTGATTTATGAGACTACATCACGACATTGCTAATAGCCACTGTTGTGTAATGATGTTAGCCAAGTTCTAATAAACATTTTTAAGTAATTCTCGCATAAATTTGAATAAATATGTTCTTGAACTGCCCAGTGATTGTAGCTCAAGTACAATCTTTTAATTGGCAAAGTAAACTGCATGGCCATCCTGAAAGTTGGCTCAATAGAGAGGACGAAACGCAAAATGACACAATGCACGCAAAATCTTTCTTACAACACTTGCTTGCTCTATCCTAAAATTTATTTGGGTTCCTTTTGAAGAAAACCATATCCTAGAAATAGAAAGAGTAGAGAAGAAGTTTATGAGAGCATATACATTTTATTCGTTCATATATCCATCCTTGTTTTTAACAGGAATGCTTGATTTAAACACATTAAATGACCCTCGAAAAATATTTTAAGATAAAGTTAACTTCTGGAACTATCCACCTACTCCACGCATGTCGACAGATGTTAGCTCATATTTTTGCCTGGCAACTTTACTCGTGGAAGATCTCATGCTCCAAAAGCGAGGACTTCTGCTTAACAATTCTGCATTGACCTTCGATATTTTCAACGTTACTTACAGACAGTGCAGCAAAAATCTTTTGACGCGTGGTCGTCATTATGGTCGTGTTGAATTACTCTAATGGCTCGTGTTATTGTCTTATAATTGTCTTTGGTCTTCCGTCTTCCATCTTCCGTCATCTTCTATTTATATTTAACTATATTATTTTATTAAAAAAATGTACACAACTGTATGGTAAATTGTACCCATAGTAAAATTTAAAACACGTTAAGGGTTTATAAGTAAGAGAGTTCTGGGTGACGTGGCTTTGTTTGTTTATAGAAATCTACAGTTTTATTTCGAGAGCAACGCAATTTTGAACACCCGACCTTTAAAACAAGAGAAAAGTCAGGTTACAAACTTCGCTAACCACCAAACAATTTGAAAGAAGCACTTGTTTCTTTGTAAACATGTTACTAGTCATAAAATTACCACTATTTTGCTAAAGCAAAAACTTATTAACAAAAAAATATGACTCGTGTTTCTTCAATAAGCAAATAGGCCATTCCCAATGATCAAATAGTATGGAAGAAATAACGTTTGTGTGTGAATTTATTGCTACTCGCTACCAAAACGGCCCGCCTGGGAACACTCCTTACTGGCGTTAAACTAGGGTAGGTACCTACAGGGTTTAGTTGTTTCATGGAAAAATATACTTATGGAGTATGTATCTGTAGCTGAAGAGCATACGGATACAACTTCAAAATACAAATGTTCGGGAGAACCGACAAATCGTGTTTTTTTTAACAAACTCTCGTTACGCCAATTCGATTACCGATTATCCCTAACTTGCTTTGTTAAATCGATAGTTCGATTTAAAATTTCCTTCTTTGCTGCAATTGGGTATTAGTGCTTTTTTTACATTTTCACTACGTAACAGATCGATATTTCTCAAATTCGCGAAAAAACGACAGAAAAATTCGTGCATTCATTCATATTGCCGGAGCTGTTCTGACGCAACACGCAAGGGGCCAGCCGAAATAAATCTTACAGATACTAAAACAGCCGGTATACGCATCCGCAGCGATTATGAGTTACTTTCTCCACTATCCCGAACTTATACGCCCGTATAGTATTTATACCGCGATTATGAGTACGACGGACAAACTAAACTATAGTTCAAGTACCTATATGTCCATACAATATCTTAATAATTTTCCGAATTTGTAATTATTTATCTAGTTGGAACATTTAAACCAAGGACTGATAGCAATAATTCTGGGCCATATATTTTATCATTTAGCAGATACGAAAAAAACAATAGATTTTACAATGTTTTAAGTTAACATATTAATTGTTTTGTTATATTTCTTAGGTGTTTACATAAATATTCTGTGTACTATATATATTTCTACTAAATCTATACATACTTTATATCGTGGGTTCCATATTTTTGAAGTAGTACAAACTTCAGTTTACTCCTAAGCGATGAACAAAGCAACATTTCTAGAGTCTTGGCATCTTTGAAAATTTCAGTATCTTGTAGAATTTAGGTATAATTTGTTCGATGTGCTTATCAAAAATCTATGTAAACACACATATCTTGTGATATTTTTACAGAAATGTCTATTTTTTTAAAGTAGCAAATTAGTACACGTAACAAACGCCAAGATGGAAGTATTATTTTCAATATGGAAAGACACAAGTTCTCGCATAATGGATAGCTAACCTGACAATATTCAATTTATCTCTACTTCCATCATATAAGTACAAATGTCTACATAAATGAATTAAGCAAAATCCCCTCTTTTACATTAATTCCACACAGGAGACAATAATTTTCATGTAGGCCTATGTCACACTAGAGGATGCTTATGGAGGGTCTTTTCAAGGAAAGGTAAGAGTGGAAGTTCTGGGATAGAAAAAGGTATGAGACGTGGGCAGGAATCTGGGGTCAGCGTGTTCAAGAGTAAAGAACGTATGAATTCATCCCTTTTACTGGTTCGTAAGGCTGAGAGAGTTCGGCTGAAGAGAGAAGGTCGAAGAGTCTCTCTCAACCGGCCTTCCCGATCTGGGCCATAGCCAATTGGTGGGCAGACCTGGACGAACCTCCTATACCCATCCCGACTCCCACATTGAGAATTGCGTGATACCTAGAATACAAATAGTTTAAATGGGGTTAAATCATGCCCATGGTGAGGTAAACCAGTTGCCAGATGGTACGGGTACGGACTGGATAAGCGCCATGGTGTTGGTATGGTGGAGTTACGGTGTGATGGTGTGTTGGTGTCTCGGATAACGAACACGCGATGAGAGCTTCCAAGGCCATAGATGGGAGTGCAACTACCACTTTGTCATAGTCTTTATAGAGTCTATTAAAGCCTTCTCGTTATTATTTACTTGTCATTTTGAGATTTACGGTTTATGGAAAAAGTTTATTTCAGTGCATAAAGCTTACATAACCGCTTCAATAAGAGTTATTTTTCAATATTTCAACATTCTTTGATTCGTAAAGCGACTTGTTCATTTGCATAGTAAAACAAAATATAGTAGCGTATTATTTTCTATACATTCCAGATTGGTAGACACTACAAAGTTCAGTAGTTTTACAAAACTTGAATTATAACATAACTCTCACAAAAATAATTGTTCAAGTTCTGAAAAACAACAGGCCCTAAGTATGGTCATGCTGAAAGACTACTTTATTGACTAGAAACATAGTTTGAAATGGTAGTAACCCTATTTATTAACTAGATATGTATAACCAGGTAGTACCCAAAAATGTTTTTTTTTCTTATGTGAAACCACACAAGACACCCAACTGCTCCCAACCATCTGGAGCCAGTGAGACTATGGCATTCCCAATAGGGGTATGTTGTGAGGCTGAAGGTATGGGGAAGGGAAGAAGAAGGGCAAAATGGAAGTACCCGGCTATTCATATCACCAAACACGTCTAAAGCTATTTCAAGCAATTTTTCAATTCTCAATGGTGATCTTACATCAGGGCGATACTGAAAGTATTTTCCACTCTGGAAACTGTCTTAACCCTTCCTCTTCATCATTTCCCTCTGCTCCCCAATCCCTCAACCCTCATAATATTAATTTATTAATTTTCCAGCTGGTTTCGGACAGTCGGGAGTGATAATTTTGTGTGGTATTCCTATAAAAAAAAAAAAATTCGGAATTTGAAAATGTGTTACCGATTTCACTAGAAGTACGGAAAAAATGAGCTTACTACGGACACACGGACACGCCCACAACACACGTTGTATTTATATCTCTAGTGATAATAAATTATTTTATCTGGTGTAAAAACATCCATGTTTTAACCTTGAACCCTTGACCTCTGGACCTAGAGTTAAGAACCATACTATTCTGAAACGAAAATGATAATGAATATTACCCAACCATGTGGTAGTTTTATTTTTTCCTGTACGATTTGCAAAATGTCACGAAAAATAATTAATGAGAGGTGTGGCTTAATATATGAATGGAAGTGTTTTATGGGGGAAATAAAAAAAGGCTGACACGCGAGGACTGTTTTGACAAGGTTTTCAACTTGATCGTGCCAACCTTCCCGACACGGGTTGAGGGTATCACAATATACACGCCATCCTCTCATCAGGGTATATATACAACACAACAACGCTGAACTAATGCGTCGGATAATGTAAATACTTTTTTTATTTTCTGGAAGTTCAAGCTACCTTTCAAACGTCGTTTATTCTTACAGTTTATTTTTCATACTTTAACCTACAACAAGTCCTTGAATAACATAATGAAAGCGAAAACAATACACATAGAAAAATGAGTATTGCAAATTCATTAAGAAGCAATTGTTAGCAATCCGGTTAAAAACGGTATTGCAGGCCTTAACGAATGAATTATAGGTTTCCAGATAAACTTTTAGTAAATCAAGAAAACATTATCACAATGTTGGAACACGTGTTAATGAAAATCCTAATATTTTCGCATTTCGTTATTATATATTACCAAGCACATAGAGGTGTATGAACACGTGTTCCAATATATTTTGAATATTTTGAAATTTTATCAGGAAACGGCCTACAATCCAGTTTTCAACTGAACTTAATACTTATTTTTATCCGTGTGATAATCAAAACTTATGGGTGGCATGAAATTATTTAATTAGTTACTTCAATCAAGAAAAAATCGTTGCAAAACAATTTTTTTTTTTAATTATATTAATCCTTTAATTTAGCAAAACTATCACTATTTGAGTTTGCTAGCTTTCCTCGTAAGGAGCACGTTTTGTCGATTATGAACTAAGTTTTGTCAAAATTTTCGGGATCATTTTCATATAAAACTCAATTTTGGATAACATACCAAAATTTCCAACCCAACAGAAAATGCGAATTAATATCTAGTGTTTTAAATTATCCATACAATATAGGCTACAGAAGAATTCAATTTTTTTATAATTTTAGAAGAATTTTGTGATATGTGTAATTAATTATTAATAAATTAATTTTGCGCAACACCCTTTGTTATAAAATAAAAAGTTTAAAAATCATTGTAAAAAGGCGTTTTTGGGTCGAAATTTTAATTTATATAACTACCTACCTTTTCAATTATATAACTAATTTAAAATTATTTTTATAATTCTTTTAATTTTACATTTTATCATTTCTTTCATTACACAGTATAAAAATTATATTTTTAGACCATTTTCTTTAACTCACAAATAATTGCCAAAGTTTCCTCCAAAATCATGAAAAACCAAAATCTTTAATCAACTTTATTTTATAATTTAAAACACAAATAAATGAAATAGCTCACACCGTTTCATTTAAATAATTATTTTGTGCGGTTTAGTATTTTGTCATCAAATCTAAAATTAAGTGTTTTAAGAAAAACTCCGCGCAGTCGTCCATCCAAAATTCACATTTTACACAAGCGCAAAAATAAATATAACGATACAATCATCATCTGGAGTTTGTATGCCCATTCTGCTGATAGGTGACTTTAAGGAACGTAGAATTTTTATGAATCAGCGTAAAATAATAAATCACCTCAAGGGCGCTTTATTACTTATTGACACAGAATCAGATTGAATCCACAGGTTCGTCGTTCACTAATGCAAAACTATATGTTCAATGCATTTGACCAATGACCAATATTTATTTATATTCTGTACAAGCACATAACATAGATTTATGACCATACTTAACTGGGAGTCACTTGGGATTAACACTGTTTATTGTTTAGAGAATATATCGTATGTATGGTATAATCTTTCAAGTATAAGTACGAGTTATTTCATAAACTCTCTCAGCCTTACTTAGATTCCCTAATACGCTGCTGCAGCGCTGGTAAAGCTATACTGTGAGGAGGGCTGTATAATGCTCAGGTTAAAATATTTACTCTTATTAATATTCATGCAAGATTTTTTGACTGACATCACTTTCTTCCGATTCTCAAAAACATGGTCATTTTTGCATTTCGCGTTTAGTTGCTATTTTCTAGTATCTTCAGTTGACATTCGCGATGTCATTGACCCGATCTGCTTTGAATTGCTTCGAAATTAGGCCAGTTTGATTATGCGTTCCTTATTTGCTTTGGTAAATCGATATTTCAATTTTAAATATTCCTCTGATAGTGCTGCCAATGGGTATTACTGCTTTTTACATTTTCATTGAGTTATCGGTCGATATTTGCCAAATCAAACAGATTTTTAACAAAGTCCGCGAACTCCGTCTTTATACCATAGTAATACGTCCCTAAGCCTGGGGGTGGGACGGTTTAAAAATCTGCCATCCACTAATACTGCGGTATTACGGCCTGTATACGCAGTACGCATGTGCGTGATTATGTGTAACGTTTTCTACTAACCTATCTTATCCTTTCGTATTATCGTAAGTAATACGGTCTACGACTGTTATTAATGTAATCTACTATCACAAAACGTAAACCTCAGTTAGATCTGGGGTTGGCTATTTAACGCAGTCTCTCCAAAGTGATCGATTGCTTGCGATCGAATGTTAAATAAATTCTCAAACGACAGCAATGTGGACTTTTCCAAAAGCTTTCACTCAATTTAACGTTATTTTTTAACTGGAAATGTCTACTTATCTCTCAGGAGACAACCGCCGAAGCGGTTCCACGAACCTGCCAGGAGTTTGCGTGATGCGAAAAGTTTTATTCATGGGATTTCACGCGGTTCTGAAAAAACAAGTGTTTTTTACATATTTTACAGCCTCTCTCTGAAACTACGGTCATTAGATATTTAGGGTCCCCGGGAAACCTCGCCGCTATGGATTGCTTCACCTGAGGTGGTACATAGAACGTAGACCATACTACTTACAAGCCTCAGGTTAGGTTTCTCGGATGAATATATTTGCAGGAATCGTTGTAATAAATCACCAACACGAGAAGTTTTCCCTCGGAGGTGTCATTAGAATAAAATGTTACCGCGCGGCCTTACATTTTACATTATTGGTACAGGGAGTCTCAGACAGGCTTTAAGGGTATACTTAAAACAATTTATAATTTGCTCTTTCATAGATGGCGCTAATTTTATTATTTTAGGAAAAAAACACTTTTTGCTTTAATTATTGTTTTGTGCCAATGAGACTCAGACTCTTCAGACTCACAAAATAACCCAATTGGGGATATCATAGTTTAACCGGCTCTAGATGTTTGGGAGCAGTTAAGGACTATTGTGCGATTTCACGTTATTTTTTATTATTATGTTTTTTAATCCAGCATAAAAACATGCGAATACGTTACCAACCTCAGTGAGAATTCCATCAAATAGCATTATTTTGCAAATTTTAAATTTACGTTTAATTGATTCGAGGGTTCGATAATCATATTTATTTTGAAACATTGGCTCGCTCGTTCCTTTATTTTGTGTGAATTGGAAAAATTAAAAAATTAGTCCAAAATTCTAATCACATTCTTAACTCCAAATATTCTTTGAAATCTGACTGGTACACCCTGATACCCCCTGTAAATTCAAGTTTATTTTTGGTTCGCGTAAATTCGAATTGCTCGAGAGCTCGCATTTCATTTCAGCCGTTTTCGGCACTTTAGATTTATAGACTTTTCAGCGAAGGATAGGAGGGTAATTCCCCGATACAACAATAAATAATATCCACGCACTAATCCCACAGGATTGCGGCTTTATTGTTACAGTTACAGACTCACAAAGTTTCAATTCATTATTCAAAGTACTCGGTTTATGTTTAAATGTACGCCAAATAAAAGATATGCAATACCCCCCAAGAACCACTCTGATAGATATCGCGTAATTGATTCATTTAATAAAATGTTTATACATTGATTTTCTTTTACTATTCATATTATGTTATTACACGAAGAAAACTTACTTTTATAAAATATTGCTAATTTATTAAAAATGTACACAAACGTTTCGTAATTCTGTTAAATACGGGACTGTAGGCCCTAAACAAATGAATTGATAGGTTTAATGTTAAACTTTTAGTAAAAAAGGAATGTATTAACGCGACGTCGGAAACGTGTTCATAAAAATTATAATATTTTCGCATTTTGTCATTATATTTTAACAAGGCAAACGCAGGTGCATGAACACGTGCTCCGATATATTCTGGAAGTATTAACATTTTTATGAGAAAACGGCGTGCTGTTCCGTTTTAAACATTTTAATATATAAGCAATACTCATTTATCTCCGGAGTAAATTAGTGTTTTACCGAAGTTTTTCCGTTCGTTGTTAGGGTAGATTTAAACGTAATATTGTATTTGTTTATTGTTGAGAACACAAATATACAGACATTAATTTATTAGTAAACGGTAATATGGAAATCGCACAGAAAACCGTCTTAAACGTAAAACCATCTCAAACGAAAACATAGAATGACTGACAACGATTAAATATTCAATATGTTTGTCGTACGAGACATACGCCAATTGTACATAAAACCTAACATAACTACATTTTTGGCCAACAAACCAAATTTCAACAAATAAAAACTATCCTTAATAGACCAGTTAGAATAGTTTAAAAAACATTAAAAAAACTCCGATGGTTAACACAAGCTTTGGACAAAGACACCGCAAATCCAAGCATTCAACACATCTTTCACTCGACAGAAAAAATGAGAGAATCAAAATTAAAAGATGGATTAAAAAACAAAAAAGGCAAAATTAGAAAAAAATTATAAAGTAAAATAATCAAATGTTCCCACGTCATTATATTATAGGTACAACCGTTTCTCATAATATTTACCGATTTTTTATTTGTATATATTATTTTATGTCATCTCAGCTTTATTTAATTTTACTACAATTTATTATTTTTGTTAATTAAATTGTAAAATGGGGGCCTCAGCACACCAGTTAGCCCCACATGATAAAATAATGTTGTAAAATATGTAAAATTATCGTATTAAAACTTAAAACAAAAACAAAGGTATTGAGGGACGTACTTGACTTAATCTAACTTAATGATTCCTGACAATATTTGGAGTAAAAAATGAAAATGATATTCTGGAATCCGAAGACTTATTCAATTTTTTTTCAAAACCATGCCATAAAAATTCTTCCACATGTAACCGACAAACCCCTCACCCAGATTTTAACTTTCCAATACCCACTGTATATGTTTTAAGTTAGAAAACAAAAATGTCACATACGTTTTCAACACCCTTTATAGAATCCGCCTTCACCCTTTTCATAGTTGCGCACGAGTAGCATTTAACACACAAACAAAAAATTAAACAATAAATATTCTTAAGCAATAATCTAACCTTATCATACCTTGCCTAATATAACCCAACCTAACTTATTCTAACCTAACCTACCCATACATTAAAACGATCGCCCAAAAGCTTTTACCATTAGAGTATACCACTGCTCGAATGAACGGAATTATATAATTATATATATGTGTAGTTTATCGAATTTCAGCTAATTATTATTAGTACGGTACGCGGCAATTGTGGTTTAGCATTTTATCTTATTTAAAAGCACGAATAGCGCAGATAAGATTCTTTTTTTAAATTTATCTTGTACATAATTGGTACTTAACCTTCCGACGGCGAATGTGGCCTGGCCAGGCCATTTTTATTTTCAAAAGTGTTTTTTTTTTATGTGATGCTAAGAATGTGGCAAATTTGAGAATTTTCAACTCTAAATATCTGTATCTAAATTCTGAACCAAACACTGCAATTTTGCCTACAATTTCTGTTTAAAAATGTGATTTAGTTTCACAAACGAAAATCTGCTATAGAGTGAGAAACAGATATGCCAATATTTAATATCAACCAATCATAATACTCCATTATGATGAGGTAACATAACATTATGGTTCATAGAAGATAGAAGTAATCGAAAAAATAATAAATGAGAAACAAAAATTTGCAATCTGTAAAAATAAAATAATCGTAACCGGCAATCTGGTAAAACACTACACAAAAATCAACACATTTATGAAATTTTATCCAAGTATTCTGAGTTGAAATTTTGAGAGATTTTCTTCACAGACGTGGAGTATTTTTGCGAGATATATCTCCCGCCTGACATGGTCTAATAAAAGTGATGCTATCTTATTTTGTATTACGGTGAGAAATATTATTTCAACAGTATTAGAAAGAGAGATTAGCGCGATTTTAGTTTCAATTCAAGACTTTACTCTGAATACTTCCGAAATTTTTTAAATAATACTTTGAAACGACCTTTAGCGTTTGAAAAATATTTGTCAATGTTTGCAAAAGTTTAAAATAGTTATTAAACAAAAAAAAGAAAAGTGACAGTAACTTTTGTAATAACTTTGTCTAATTATTAAATATATTTTTTTTACAAAATTTCGTACAAAGTAGCAAATACAGTTTACACAATAAAAACCAAAAGTGATTTTAAAACTTTATCTTTCTTTGCTCTCAAGATATCAATACTTTTAATTATATATATCTTTCATCTGCTTCCAAGAACAACATTTTATTTTGAAATACGTTAAAAAACAGCAATTTTTTCCGGAATCAAATGTAATGCGAAAATTTCTTCCGCGGAATCTGTATTTTGACAGTTCTCCTAAGATAAATAGATTGCCAAATGTCAGTGGCTTGGGGGATAAAGGTTTTTTGGTCTGCTGAAAAAATGACGTGACGTCAGATTGCTGCCTTTAAAAATACTAATATAGACTCAAATCAAAGTTTACAGCACTAAATTATGTTCGTTTCGCCGACCAATGAAGATAAAATATGTTTTAAGTATTTTTAAGAAAAAAAGAAAGCAAAGTAGTTGTTTGGTAAAATATTCATGTTCGTTAAGAGAAAGCTTCTCTTGGGAATTTTCAAATAACCTTCTCTATGATTTATAGAAAGACCTCTAGGAGCGAGCATTTTATTATTCTCTTATAACATAGGACCAAGGATTGGTCTGCCCTGAGACGTTGTCGGACATAAAAGGTTATATGTCAATTATTTTCACATTTCGTGCAAGTCAACTGAACCGAAATCTCGTAACGAAAGTATTGATTTAGATTTTTTTTGCTTCCACATTAAACGGGTTTTTTTAATATGTCTCAAGAATTTCGGTGGTGTGGACAAGAATCATTATTTTTTTATCCATCCAGTACACCACTACACAAGCAAAGGTCTCTTTATCCACCCAGTACACCACTATACAAGCAAAGGTCTCTTTATCCACCCAGTACACCACTACACAAACAAAGATCTCTTTATCCACCCAGTACACCACTACACAAGCAAAGATTTCTTTATCCACCCAGTACACCAATACACAAGCAAAGATTTCTTTGTCCATCCAGTACACCACTACACAAGCAAAGGTCTCATTATCCACCCAGTACACCACTACACAAGCAAAGATTTCTTTATCCATCCAGTACACCACTACACAAGCAAAGGTCTCATTATCCACCCAGTACACCACTACACAAGCAAAGGTCTCTTTATCCACCCAGTACACCACTACACAAGCAAAGATTTCTTTATCCATCCAGTACACCACTACACAAGCAAAGGTCTCATTATCCACCCAGTACACCACTACACAAGCAAAGATCTCTTTATCCATCCAGTACACCACTACACAAGCAAAGGTCTCATTATCCACCCAGTACACCACTACACAAGCAAAGATCTCTTTATCCATCCAGTACACCACTACACAAGCAAAGGTCTCATTAGCCACCCAGTACACCACTACACAAGCAAAGATTTCTTTATCCATCCAGTACACCACTACACAAGCAAAGGTCTCTTTATCCACCCAGTACACCACTACACAAGCAAAGATATTTTTATTCATCCAGTACACCACTACACAAGCAAAGGTCTCTTTATCCATCCAGTACACCACTACACAAGCAAAGGTCTCATTATCCACCCAGTACACCACTACACAAGCAAAGATTTCTTTATCCATCCAGTACACCACTACACAAGCAAAGGTCTCTTTATCCACCCAGTACACCACTACACAAGCAAAGATATTTTTATTCATCCAGTACACCACTACACAAGCAAAGGTCTCTTTATCCATCCAGTACACCACTACACAAGCAAAGGTCTCTTTATCCATCCAGTACACCACTACACAAGCAAAGATATCTTTATCCACCCAGTACACCCTACACAAGCAAAGATATCTTTATTCATCCAGTACACCACTACACAAGCAAAGGTCTCTTTATCCATCCAGTACACCACTACACAAGCAATGACCTCTTTATCCACCCAGTACACCACTACACAAGCAAAGATATCTTTAAAATGATTTGACTTTATTCATATTAATGATTTTCCAATTTCCATCAAAAAACTTTGGTATGTAATATTTTTTTTATTATTAATTAATAAATTATTTCATAATAATTACAATCACATTTGTGTAATTTGGTATACCTTTATCTATTTATTTAAAGGATTGTTTTAAAATAAGTGGAAAATTACTGTCCACATCTGTTTTCGAAAAACTCCGCCTAAAGTCCGGGCAACGTCAGGAACTTCAGCCAATATTTTGTTATTCAAAGCTTAGGGTGTCATTGTGAACCATCACACCGTTTCCCGCAAGTGTAGGCAGAGGGGATAGACATTTGCACCCTCGTAGCTTCATTCACATTCATACATCGTCGCGTATCGTATACATACCTACTCTTCTATTAACCTGACACTTGACATGAACTGACTCAATAGTTGACTTACTTGATCGTGCCATGTCTTTCTCAGGCGTCCCCAGGTTTTATATGGATATTTGATTGACATAATTTTGCATAAATACTTTATAAAATCATTCAGAAAACTTGTGTGCATGACATGGCCTACGTGCACAGGCCATTATTTAAAATGGGACAAACTTTCAGAGAAAATTAATGTAGGTTTACCCATACGAACCGGCACAACCATCGCCAATATTGAATTGACGTTTGTTTTTACTAGCTTAAACTCGTTTATATCGCTAATTCCAATAAATAATTTTAATTCTAACTTTTCTAAACATGGTTTTCATGTTACTTTCACTTACAATTATTATTTATTATGCATAATTTGTCGTCAAAACGCACAGCTTATTGATTCGACTGAGAAATGTGCGTGATTCGAATTGATTGGAAAAATTATGCAAAATTCTAACCTATAAACTTTTTCACATTCCAAAGCGAAAATTTTCCAGGATTATAGTCTGTTTTTCAGCCACCGATCATAGATGTCGCTGATCATAATATTTTCTACGAGCGCGGAAAGGTAGTTGTATCGGATAAAATATTTTCATGATACAGTGTGAGCCAACTGCCGTATAAGGTGAAATCTGCTTTACCGACTTTACTTCTTCATTTTTGTAAGCTTTTAATATCGTTCGTGATGCACAGAGCGCGCTAGTGTAGAAAAATTAAGGTCATAGAAGTATATAATTTTCCTGTACGATATTATTTTTTATTCGAATGAACACATTTTAATAATTGAAAATACTAAAAATGATAGCATTATTTTTATGCGACAATGCAAAGGATTAAAAATACTTAAGAAGTACGTCGTTTTATATTTTAAAACAAAATTATTAACTTTATTAGACAGGAAAAAATTACAAATGGATTCACGTATACCGATTTGATCCAATACCTAATTTTAATTATACGCCCTATAGTTCTATATTTTTTAAGCGGTTGTATGTACGCGATAGTCGTGTCACTAATAAATATGATTAAATATGGCATTACCGAAAACAGGTTTAACTCAAAACACCAGTTTTTGTAGTTAGGCCCATGTGATCCTATGCCCATGAAAGTATACCCTAAAATGGATTGCAATCTTTAAAGCACAGGCGTCAAGTGGAAGGGAAAAAATCCTGTATAGAACATCTGTATGGAAGACATTCCGAGGAAGTAACGTCATTGATTCATTCTTTACCGGTGCATGGTCGAGAAACGCCCGCCCAACATTTGTCACACGAGAACGGGTCGTTTCTACGACTCGTTTTTATTTAGTATATTACATAACATATGTCTCAAAAGAAAAACAAAAGCTTGTTGATTTTTTTGTAATGTTTTTTACCAGGAGGTCCCGTCAAAGTTTTCGGCAATTTCAATTCCAAGATATGTTATGCTTCTAGAGTGTGTTATAGTGGGACAGTGGCATGAGAATATTAAGAGGAAGCTACAAGCCAAAAATATGTATATACTTGGTATACCTTATATTGTAGGTAATAGGCATTACAATCGCTTGACAAACGGAGTCTAGAAACGTTCGATTTCAAGCACAAAAGTGGCATTATTTATTCTGTAAATAATTTTATAAGAAAGCAAAAAAGTTAATCAAGTAAAACTGTCACAGTTTATCTTAGCTATAATACTGTATTTCTTTAAAGTTTTTGCGATACACTTCTAATGAAAAAAAATTTTAGTAGCTTACATTTATATTTTTTATTGAGTAATTTATTTTTTATTTGTATTCTACTCAAGCAAAACGATAGGAAACCCTTAAATTTATCTAAAGCATATTTTTTGGTATTCATAATGTACACCAATTCGATATAAAGATTAATCAAAATAGTGATTTGGCACTAAGCTTCGCCTTAAACTTTTCCCTTGACTCTTTAGTTACATGAGAACGGGTCGTTTCTACGAATCGTTCTTGAGTTCAACCGCTCGGCTGTGGAACGATTTGCCAACTTCTGTTATTCCTCCATCCTACAACATGGGTCTTGAAGATACTCACGTCCACTCATCAAAAAGACCCTTCCCGCAGCATCCATAAGTGATGAAAAATAACAAAAAATGTTTTAAAATAGATTTGAATTTTAAAATTGATTATAATTTAAAAAAACTTTCCTGTATTAAAGAAAAGCTTTTCGTTGGATTATCTTTATTTTATTCCCTATATAAATCTGCAAAGCCAGCTATTTTTCGAGCACTTTGCCGATTAGCTTTGAAATAAATGCATTTGCTGGTTCGTTGGTTGGCTTTGTGAAAACATGTCCGCCAGGAAAATTCCACATGCATGAAGTTTAGTAAATTAGTGGAGAGGAGTGGGAATAAGTTTTTATAATTATGAATTAATTTCCCAGCAGTAAAATGTATTTTCCCTAAGCACTGGATAACTACATAAACTAAAAAATGGAAGGCCATATGGATTTTGATTAATTTAATTTAAAGATTAAACAGAAAAGACAAAGAAAAAAAAGGAAACTGAGTATAAGCACAGGGTTTTCCAATAAGAGGTGTTATTTTGAATAGCCCGCTATTTCGGTAGATGTTACTTTTGAAGCTGTCATTTTTTGACATTTGACAAGCAGAAACTACGTCATTAATAAAAATGGAACGATATACGCTTCAACAACGCATTGAAATTATTACATTTCACTTGAGTGAATCAAATGCAAATCATCTTGAGTGATGAGGCTCATTTCCACCTCGGTGGCTTCGTCAACAAGCAAAATTGTCGCATCTGAGGCTCGTAAAACCCAAGAATTATTGTTGAAAAGTCTCTCTATCTTCAACGTGTGACTGTTTGGTGCGGTTTACGGTCCGGCGGAGTCATTGGACCTTACTTTTTCGAAAATGAGGCTGGAGCAACAATTACGGTGAATGGATTGCGCTATCGAGAGATGATTAATGATTTTTTATGGCCGAAATTAGATGGTATTGATCTGGACAACGTTCACTTTCACCAAGACGGCGTTACGTGCCACACAAGCAACGAAACCATTGATCTTTTACGATTGAATATCAAAATAACACCTATTTTTGGAAAACCCTGTATTACATTGATTTGTTTATTGTGTTCCAAAATTGTTATAATTTAATTAAATTTTCATCCAAGACTTTTAGATTTGGTTAAATAGGTATCCCATATAAATAAAAATCGGATATGTTAATCCGAGACACTATCTAGGTTACAAAAAAAATCGTCAGAACTTTTTAATCATTCAAAAACACCCAAAAATATGGGGAAAAAATAGTTTAAGATTATATTGTTAATACTGAGTTTGAAAATGATAATATGTGAATATATTAGGTCACGTTAATATTTTAATATTTTTATTTTACGTCTCTTGTTCGGTTTCATGTTTCATTTAGATTTATTAGTAATACATTCCTATTCAATAATTAATATTACGTTAGTGGGTATAATTTTAAAAGTCATAAAAAATGTAATTCCAGCAATTAATCAATGTAATTAAGTTTGAAATAAATTCTTTGTTAATATTCAAGTTATTTAAAACAAATTTTATTTATTAATTGAAATTAATTAGCAACCCTAAAACGAATAATGTGAAAGAGAAAATTCAGAAAAAAGATAGTTTCTAGGAATCGTAACCAGGACCTATGTTTTTATTTATTTATTTATTAATTAACGCCCTTTTTTGGGCATTTACATACGAATATTAAGAAATATACATTATCTATTGTACATAACTAAATTGCTTCATTAACAATATTTTCTATTTGTTTAAAGATCAAATATGACTAAAGATTTTTTAAGATTTTCACGACCAAAAGTATTTTTGTTATTTGTTTTTGGGGTGTTATGCCGTGTTGCGCTAACTCTTTCTTTAGCCAAGTTTCGGACAGCATTGCAGTGTCCATCATCAGGCAGATGTGTTATTTGGCCAACAAATAACACATCTGCCCGAAACGTTGGCTAAAGAAGGAGTTAGCGCAACACGGCATAACACCCCAAAAACAAATAACAAAAATAAATTGAAGATGTCCACTGACTTGGTATAATTTTTTCCCTCCATTAGTGTTCTGGGCAAAGAGGAATACATATGGTAGTTAGTCCCAGAATTTCTGCACTGAAATAAATCCTGACTTCTAGTATTACGTTGTGAAATCCGGAAGCTATCAATTCTAGCAATACCGGACTATCAACTAAATCATTTAGAATTTTATATAGAAATACCAAGTCAGTGGAAATTCTTCTGTCTGACAATTTGAGCATATTCATATAATTTAACAGAGTGATGTAATTCAAAATTTTGCCGGGGTCTGGCTCTACCACTGATATAATTGGACCTGATCAACTGTATATTTTTCTGGTTTTTGGACTTTACTGGAAACACTTGGAGCTTATTTTAACTTTTTTATTTCGTATCACAAAACATGCTTTTTATAATATCTACGTTGACAATAACAATTTATTGATAACGGGCTCGACCCTTGTTCAGCTATACACTGTTTATTGTAATAAATTTCTGAAGGAAAGAACACCTTTTCACTGGGAACAATCCCTTTATAGGTTAAAAATACTAATCCATTGACACTTGTTGATATACACAATGAAAAAAGGCAACTGCTTATCGACATATTAGAGCTCTAAAATGTTAGCACAGATTCACACCATTTCTAATAATCAACTATTCAAACAATCCATAGATGGCGACTGTATCCAGAATTATTAAAAACTTATCTTTTACAAAATTAAACATCAACTTCAGTCCCTAAACTTCGACCTACCAAGAAAATCTTCATTTTCTTAATGCATTTTTTTGGCTGCTATCTTTGTACTTTTTTACATTTAACCCCACACATGAAACCCTAAGGATAATAATCTCCTTCAGGGCCTATGTCATCTTTGGGTGCTGGGACGCTGTGTGCAGGGTCTTTTTTAAGGAAGGGAGGCAGAGAAAGTTCTGGGAAGGTAAAAGATATCAAGGATTGGCAGGAATTTAGGGACCAGCGTGTCCAGGAGTAACGGACGTATAAATATATCAAGGCGATGGGTCGAGAGACTAGTTGGAGAGATCAAAGGGTCTCCCCAAACCAGCATCTCCCGATCTGGCACGCCACGCAGTTAGTTGGCAGGCGTATCCTGAACACACATCACCCGATGAACTCAGGCACCCCTGAAAAATCACCAAACGTGGCGATCCACTAGAGGTGACCTATGGCTGAGGTGTTGGTTATCCAAAAAATGGTTCCTGGGGCGGCAGTTCTTAAACACGCCTCCAAAATTGTACTGTGTTAAAATCCGAGATGCGATGGAAGCTTTTTGTGATATTTCTATTTTACGTTCAATGATTGAATTGACTGAATATAAATTGACTGTTTTGTTTATAAACACGGTTGGCGCGAGCAAAAAATGTCCGCATAAGCGAAGCCAGCAGTCCATGGTGGAGTGCTGTAACCTTCCGTGCTGTATAACAGTGAGGCATGGACTACTTTCATCACAGTAATGATAAATTACACTGAATGCTTTAGAAATATGATCCCCGAAGCTTTCATGTTGTAAAACCATGTATGGTCGTGTGAGAAATGTAGAGATTCGCAAATAATGCAATCCTGGTATAAGCATAGGTAATGATAACGAGTAAGATTAAGAAAGGGGCGTACCTTAAAGTACGTGAAGCAGTATATAACGCGGTTGTGAATGGTAAGAGAAATCGGGGATGCTCGAGGAAAACATACCAAGAGTCAGAATAACAGAAAGCCATGTATGAGACGATGAAGTGTGTGCCAAGACAGAGTTGTTTAGTGGTCCATCCTCTCTGACTACCCCTGCAAGGAAATAGCGTGATCGTTCGTTAGCATGTATGTTTAAAAACCGAATGAAAATTACTATTCCCTAAAGTTGTATCTATATAATAGATACCTAGGTACATTATATCCTAGTTGGGTGTCTTTTTTATGTGAATACCACACAGGAGTTCCAACAGCTCCCAACTACCTGGAACCAGTGGCACCCTCAATTCAGGTATGATGTGAGGCTGAAGGGAGTAGGAAGGAAATGGAGATGGGGATGAGAAAGGTTGGCAAGTACTAGATTATTTTGATCTTAGTCACAAAATAGCTAAAAATGATTTCAAGCAATGTTTTGGTCCTAAATGGTAAAGTATTATTAACATCATGTTTAATAAACAACTTTAAACTAAAAACCATTACGTTCAGTTTTCTTCTCTTTGATATTTCTCATAATTATTTGATTTTCGACAGAACACGAAGCCACAAAATCAATTATGAATTTTATAATCAGTTAGGCAATCAATATACGTGAATGATTTATTTAAACACGGTGTCCGGAAATTGGTGGTACATGCGTGAAACAGGTCAATCTATATCACATGTAGTATATTTTTTTATTTGAGCTTTTAGTATCGTGTAAATTGAGCCAAAAGTTGGAATTTTGTAGGTAAATTAAAAAAAAATCGTCGTTATCTACTATCAGCTGTTTACTGTCTTTTAAAATATTTTGAAGAGTCAGATGTGTCAGATCAAACACAATGTTTTTTTGGGTTCTCGACTTAAAATGAAACGTAGATTCATCATTCTCCCGCTTGTACTGCGAGTTTCCGGATGCCGTGTATAAATAAATAGTCACCCTTAAATTTTGATAATGATTGTGTCAATCAAAGTTCGCGAACATCTACCAACAGCATTGATTTTATGTGGAAATTATTGAAATATGTCAAAATATTATATTCCTGGAATCATGTCAGAAAGGGCTAAACTAATTACGTAATAACTAGGTATAAACCGAAATACAATTGATTAGTATGAAAGTATAAGACTCCTGGGAGGTAGATACTTTTAAGGATCTCACTGGTGAAAAACCACCATTCGGAATCGAAACGTTGATTGAAATGCCTTTAACTATGTTAGTTGAGATATAGGTATGAATATCCAGGTACTTCCGAACCTTCCGCTCTCTTCAGTCTCTCTGGAACTAGGGGGATAGTCGGAAATTTTATTGGGACTGGTGTCTCTACCAATTGAGCTGTTATAATGCTACGTATACATACGCGAGCCGAAGTGCCGAACTGAACCTCAACTTATGGGAAAGGAACAAAGCAACCGCAAATGGCGCGAAACGCCGCTTGCAGTTTCTTCATTCCTTTCCCGTAATTCGTGGCTCGGTTCGCGTTTAAGTTCGCAAATGTATACATACCATAATACTGCATGCGGTAGTAGTACTGATCTATCCATTTTGTAAGGACGGGTGGTTTCGGAGTTAATTTTCAAGTTCTGTGAAAGATTTTTTCAAGTTCTGTTATTGTTTCAGTGTTGTCAATCGACTAGTCTATAATGATATATTAATATAACTTAAATAGGACTTGTAAGAGATAAGATTGTACTTATATTTGTACTTAAGATTGTTCAAATTCTCCGAAACTTTCTGATCATCCCAAATAGGATGTCAACTATTTATCTACAACGTATCCTAAGATACTTATATCGATAAAATATGTTTCTCACTAAACTGAGAAATCGAAATGTTCATGAGTTAACTCGTAAGATCAGCATCGCCCCGGTGAAAGACATAAGACAGAAAATAGAGTTTGTTATCTTTGGGTGCTTTGTGGAGGGTATTTTTAAGGAAAAAATGAGAGGAGGTACTGAGTAGGAGAAAGTAGTGCGGTAGGAATCTGAGGGTTTAGTGTGTCTAGGAGTAACGCACGCATGAATCCATTTCCCCACTGCAGCGCAAGGCAATAGCTCGAGAGAGTTCGGCTAGAGAGGTCAGAAGGTCTTCTTCAACTCCCGATCCGGTTCACCATGCGATTAATCCGCCGCCAAGACATAGACCCCTGCTAAGTCACCTAAGTAGAACCACTAGGAGTGACCTATGGTAAATGTGTTGGTTATCCAATAAATGGTCATAATTGCCATTTTTGTGGACGGAGTAAAATGATCTTATTAAAAAAGTGATAGCATGCCAGTTTCGTTATAAAATATTATTCATTCAGAATATATCTCGACAATATCAGTATGTCAATAACAAAATCAATATTTGTATGAACGCGTGTTCCGCCATCCTCGTGAAATATTAACTGATACTTTGTTAGGAACTCAATTCATTGGTTGAAAGCCGGCAGTCCTGGTTTTAACAGGAATACGAATAATTCGACCTGATTTTTAATAAATTAACAGTATTTTATATCAGTAAGTTTTCATCGTGTACCGATTAATA
The DNA here is from genome assembly GCF_061612785.1 of Hesperophylax consimilis. Taxonomy (NCBI): domain Eukaryota; kingdom Metazoa; phylum Arthropoda; class Insecta; order Trichoptera; family Limnephilidae; genus Hesperophylax; species Hesperophylax consimilis. The sequence goes on from NC_142848.1 coordinate 33,913,068, forward strand.
TTAGAATAAGCACATTTCTTGACAATTTTTTGGTAACTTAATATGAGGTGCATCCGAACATCCTGTTTCTTTCCTCCACCGATCCCCGATTGTCATAATTATACCATTCTCCCAACCATATCTAACGTACAATAAACTAAACTAACCTAACCTAACCCAAACTATTCGTTCCTCTCCTATAACCACACTCATATAACCCTACCAGAATTCACTACATTCCTTAGTATGGGGAGGTATAGTTTACATTGGCTGTTAAGAGAAATACCTGAAATTATATGATAAAGTATTTTTGCAGAATGGGATTTAGAATAACTTAATCGAATTGGGTCCTTAATGCAAAACATACAGTTATTTCATTGTCAAAAAATTTTCAATACCGTGCAATTTAATTATTTTTTATCGTTTGAGTCCGTTGACAGTTTGACGACAGTTTTTTTTTATTTAAGGCGATGCACTACGTCGTGTAATATTTTAAGTTGAGCCGCTATCAATAAAAGCCCTTACGTAGATGGCGATAAGGTTTAAATTCCCGCTTAACACCATCCGCCTGTTTTGATTTATGCAAGAAAAAAACATGGCCAAAAAGTGCCTTTTATTTTATTTTGTGGATGTTCAGGCATAAATTTTAAAAAATTTTCCGATCATATTATAAATAACTTAATTTGCTACATTATAAAATAAAATCATAAGCAAAAATGGGTTCGTAAGTAGGAGATTTTGAACTTTAAAGCAGTTTTCATAGGCCTTTACATTATTTTTTTCTGGACTTATAAAAAGACTTATCTGAAAAATACTCGATTATTTCAAAGGCCAAGATGTATTCTAATCGCAGTATTTAATTAAAGCATCTGAAACATTTCTAGGCGACCAAATTTTCAAACCAAAAACACATGATTTTGCATTACTACGTACGGCATCGCCTTAATAATCTTGTTTGAGTTTAATATATGCTGTCAGTATCACCCTACCAACTACCATTCAGAATTGATACGTTGCTTGAAATGTCTTTATCCGTGTTTGGTGACCAAATCTAGGTGCCGTCTTCTTCTACATATCCTTCCTTTCCAACTACCTTCATCCTTACAACATACCCAAAGGGGAAATTTCACTAACTATGAATACCGTTAAAATGCGTGAGAGATAAAATTATTTTCATTCATGAAAATTATTTTGTTTGAAAAACCGCACATTCCAAAATGGTTCCAATTGGCTACAACTTCATTATGATATAGAAACCGCCAATACCTTGAGAGTCACCAACGTTACCCGGCGTAACTTCGACGCCACTGAATTCACTAATAAAAACGAATCTGTCGTTTTGGCGGCAAATTGAAAATGACGCATTTTAAATTGTTATAAAAAAATTATTCGTCGAAAAAAAAAAAATAAAATGAAAATACCATATTATTGGGGATGCCATAGCCTTGCTAGCTCCATAACGTTGGGAGCAGTTGGAACTTTTGTGCGGTATTCACGTAAAAATAAAATAAAATATAAACTTTACTGTCAGTTTTGCTGTCATTTCCACTGTCAGTTCGACTGATATAAGGCAAAACCGCTTCTCGCATAAAATTGAATGTGCTTAGCATGACTTTTTAAAAATATCATTTTGGTTGGTTTGAAAAATTCCGCTCAAGGGAGAGTTTTCAAAAAGTTTTCGTGTTGGTCCGACTCTGCGCCAGTTATCGGAACTGGCCATGGGGCATGTCGAACAATCGACAAGCAATGTTCGACAAATTCCGCCGAAGTTTCCCCGTATGATTAACGATAATTGCTTCAGAATGTACTAATTCGTGGAATAAGTTGCGCGAACAGAATTTCATCGGCAGCGAGAAATTTTTTTTAATTTTTTATTAATTAATTTAACCGCCCTGATGGGAGAATTTAAAATGAAGTAGGTATATTTATCACAGAGCTATACAATTTCTCACCGAAACGTGTTCCATTATGAGAACGTGATTATCTGTGCAGGTATACCGGATTTCGTAGTTTCCGTACGTTCGGTGTTAGAACGTTGGAAGCGTTGGTAGGTTGGTGAGCGTTGAAGGCCAAATAGGACTAATTGAACGAACAAAAATTGAACTATTTTTTTCGCTTCATTTCTTATAAAAATATAATAAATCAATGATTTTTATAGTTTTCTTCATGTAACATGGAGAAAAATGATTTATTAAGAATACCTTCAAAATTTTGGTAATCTGGTTAAAAACGGGATTGCAGGCTGTTTCCTGATAAACTTTTGGTAAATTTCAAATAGATAGTGTAATGCACTTGCATTCGCCTTGATAATGAAGAAATACTAAATTATTAGTATTTTTACTAGCACGTGTTCCGGTATCATGCTAATAGATACATTCGTGTTTTACTAAAAAATTATCAAAAAAACCTATCAATTCATTCGTAAAAGGCCTGCAATCCCGTTTTTAAACGGATTAACCCTTAAATGCATGATTTATTTATTTATCTGGAAAAAAAATATTTTGTAGATATTTACATGCATATGCAAGGAAATATAAAGAATTTTATTTTTTTGTACTTTTTTAATGATATTTGATTAAAAAAAAATTGTTGCAGGTTTACAACACCATGTATTTAATAAAAATTAATATGAACAATTTACGTATGAATTTTTTTTTTCTCAAAACTAATAAGTGTACCGGAAAAATACGAGTTATTACATATAAGTATTGTATTATTGTATCTACTTACCTAAGAAAATCAAAATAATAACAGCAAAACAAAACTGTAATTCTAACCTCCAACCAATTTTCGAGAATCTTCACTTTGTTAAAGAAAAAGTGACATTTGACATTCGCGAAAGAAAAAAAATGTGATGCCACTCGATAAAATATATTACCGTGAACTTGATAATTCTAAAACGGCATGCATTAAGTACACACCATAATTTGAAGAGATTCTTCATAAATTAGCATTACTCTTTTTTCTCCGTGCAAGGTTCCCAGCTGCCGTGAGCTATGTAGTTAGCATCCCTAATTTAGAGCATGTTGTAGCGTGGAGAGATGGGAAATGTGTAAGATGAAGGACCTTGATAGTCTGATCTAGTCACTAAGCGCGGCTGTTGCCATTTCAAGCAATACTAGCAGCGGTATTGCAATAACTGAATAGTAATAATGATAATATTTGGATGATTTTTATAACGCCGTTTTTGTGCAAAATCACCTCAAGGGCGCTGTAAAAATATATAATACGTTTCTAAAATGATATATGTTATTACTAACTATATATGCAAATAACATACAGTATCATACATACCTGGTAGGTCACTTGAGATTAAAACTGTTTCATTGTTTATTAGCGAAATTTAGATACGATTCGCACACACACGACATAATTGGACTTTCCGGTATTTATTTTAACAATATATATTTATGTTCTTTAATGAGCGAGTTTTCTAAAAGAAAAGCAATTTTATTTAATTTTCCGTGGGTTTTTTTAAATTATTTCTGATGAACGTATTACTAAAATCTCAGATGTTTCTAGAGGGATCTCTCGGGAAGTTAGTAATTCATCATATAGAAAAATAAAATCGAATGTTTACCGTTAATTTTATAGTTGAAAAACGTTTTATAAAATTTTCAAATCGTTTTACTAAAAATATTTTAATGACAAGTTACTGTTTTTATTAATCTTAATTATCGACAGCTTACTTCCGAAGGGATTGCTCTAAAAATAAATATTATCATTACGAATTTTTCGGAATTAATTAAAATGTGAACCTAGAGCAAACCCCTGTTATTAGAGTTTTGTGTCGCCTTAACCAGTGCGATAAGCATTAAAAGTAGATATCAACCGTGAATTACATAATTATGAAATATTGCAAACATATAGATTATGGTAATCGTGTGACATTATGTATTACAAAAACCTACTTACATAAACTTTTTGTAAATTTATTAAGCATATTAAAAAAAAAAATTCCTAGTGGAAAAATATTAATTTCGAGTAAATGCATTACCAACAAAATAATATGTGATATGTAAGTATGGTGGATTATGACTTATAACTAATTAATAATATTAATAGCAGTTAACACGAAATATCTAAATCTCAACGTTTATCTAAAATAGTTTTTAAAAAAGCAGCCCATAAAGAACAAACACCCGGTCTCCGGTGGCCTTTATGAGGTTTTTTTGTGAATATTTAAAAAAAAAGGTTTTTGGAAAAAAACTTCAACTTCACCGGAGGCCAGCATTTCATTTACATTTTTACTTCAAATAATGTCAGGAATCTCTGGTTAAAGAACGTCAAATACGTCCCTTAACACCCTGTAAAAACATCTATTTTCGACCTATTTACGCCAACTCTTGGACCTGTTTTCAAAGAAAAAAAAATTGTCTTGAGAATGACTGAGAATGGAACCATCTTCTCCAGGGAATGGCTATTAAACTGCTGTGAACTCTTAAAATGTCTTTAAAAACTTTAAAAAAATATGTTTGTTTTTTTGGTTTTACCGAGGATCGAACCTTCCTACCAAGGAACTGAAGTCTACCAACCGAACCAAATCCCGATTGGGTAGGAAGCATATTTATTTCGCATATTAAATGCCGTTATATCATACATTTTTAGAGAAATGACAACGAGTAAATCTGCGGAGTTTCAGCTCGATCGGATGTCGGGGTTGATTTCTACTTCCATCCATTCACAAAAAACAAAAATGATATTTAAATAAATGCTAATGTCATAATATGAATGTGCCATAATTTTTTCAAATGGTGTCTAACGGCATTTTTACGATGTAGACAGGTAGAGAATTAGTTGACAATAAGCAATAGAAGCGATACACACCTAAAGAATGCTTAATGCTTCTTTGACCAATTTCAGGTCTGTTGTTTTAACGCCGGTGAGGCAAAAGTATGGTCACAATGTGAATTGACTGCCATTTTGTTAGAAATGAAAGAAATTGGGCTCTGTTTTCACTGGAAGTGTATTTGAAGGTTTGCGCATTAGACCCAGGATGACGAGGAAAATGACGACGAAATTCACTTAAAACAACAAACCGGAAATTGGTCAAACAAGCAGTAACAATAATTCCGCGTTCTTCAGATGTGTATCGCTCCATCGCTTGTTGTCAACTAAATTTCAAAGCGCAATGACATTTTATGCCATTTGCAAATATTACTTTTGCCCCACGTTGTAGATGCATTTAAAAATACACATTATTTAAAGCTATGTCCGTATCGACGAGAAAATTCCTCCCAGCGAGACAGGCAGAGCAAAAATCATTGCTTAATAATCAAGATAAATAAAGGAAAAATTGACAACATAAGCATTCGATTCACATGAGTCTAATTTAGCAATCAATGGCTCAGCCATGTGTCATGCTATTATAATCTTAAATCACTGTTTTTGTCAGAATAATTCTATTCCGGAATAGTGGAATAGAATTATTTTGCCACCAACACCAGTTTATTTGCTTTTTTAAATCCCAAAACACGTGCTAAAAGAAATACTCCTCCGATACAAGCATTGTTCATTATTTCAACGACGTATTCGTGACATCGATCGCGAGATAAGACTGCTTCGTCATTATTCAAGAAGATTTTAGTTTTTAGTGGTGCTACGATTCTTGATTACGATTAGTCAATCAATAATCGTAATCGTAACTAAAAACAAAGTTTGCCTTTTGTTGGTTTTTTTTTATCGTACGACAGATTCTTATTTCAATCGCAGTACAAGATTATTTTTATTTTCACATTTTGGAAGATTGGTTATTTGAAGAGTAATTAAATATTTCCGCTGTTTTAGACATCTTATTCACTAGCATTATTCCTCTTGTAATGCTAAGCTGTGACTGAGCATTTGTCCAGTTCTCAGTCATTCTCGTTTTGATTCAATCTTCTTTCATGCAGTCCATCCCGCGGACTACTTTTGGGTCACTTCCACTGGGGCGTCCACATGTATATGATTTTTGGTGTCTTGTTATCTGGCATTATGTCTACATGTCCAGCCCATCGCATTATTTGGGAGCTATACAATCTTACAATATCAACAACTGCTTCGAATTCATGTACATTTACTGTAAGTTTTGATATTGAAGTTAATGAACAGCAAGTAGTTCTGTATTTTATGGTGGGTTCCTTCACTCGTGAAAAATTTATTTATACGGTTGGATCATTTTTAAAAGTTGTTTGTGCCAATAAAGGCGAATTGCTTTTATTCATCGGGAATCAAGATTGTGCTTTCTCCACTTCCTCCCCATCCATCTTCACTTCTAAATCATCACCTATCTATAAACCGCATAAATTAACAAAATTACGGAGTTAACCATTATTGCGTAGTGGAATCTATTAAAACATAGTTAAAAATATTGCACAGAAGCCATTTTACCTTTACCTACTGTAAGTACCTTCACAAATTTAACGATCTCGACAAAACACAAAAAAATATTATTTCCATATAAAACCTCGCCGAAACGAGAGTAAAGATTTGTTAATGGGACAATGCGCGTGGTTTCACTCAATTGGGTCCAGCGGACATGCTTTAGCGGGCCATTAAAACGACTATTTCATACATACATTTTCTTTGAATGGCTATCATTTTTACACGCGTGTATAACGTGTCTTGTATGTTTGTACTGTCATCACTTGTCGATTTTTTATTTGCATTATTATCGAAATGATTACTATGCTTCCAACATTATTTGTCTTGCGTTTAGACAACACTAGTAAAAACTTATTTAAACACTGTAAATTGTTATTCTCTGTCAATAGTTCAGATTCTGATAATCGGTCATAATCCTAATCATAACCCTTGTAACACTAGAAGAACACGGAATTGCATAAATATTTTTATTTATATTTTACCGTTCAATGACTTAACTTTTTGGCTTGCTTGTCAGACTGTAAATAATATAGCGATGGTAAATATTGCATACATTTTAGATTCATTGGCTTAATGTCAGTATTCTTAGAATGAATTCAAAAGACCATTTATTCCATACCAAAAGGATATTCCTATTATTTTAAATACCGGTTTGATGTGGTATCTATCATCAGTTAAGATTTAGATAATAATATGATTGATTAATTCAGCAAGCCCAACACATAAGTGATGTCACGTTTAACAAAGTTTACAGAAGGCAAAAAACAGTTTTTTCAGTTAAGACAATATCAGAAAAGAGTATTTTTGTGATTGAAATCATAAATATTACGAAGCATTGATATTATTTGCATACTTGAAGTATTCAAATTTACGTAATATATAATTTTATTAAAATAAGAAGATTTCTTACATCGCTTAACGGATAACAGGAATTAAGTCAAAATAATGTCCGAATTCCATTAAAATTAATTGATTATAATAATTAACCAACACCAATAATAATTAGACAACCTTGTCTATCAAGGTCAGGACCAACCATATATATATTACAATAATAGTGATAATAATCCTTGGATAATTAAATAGTTCCATTTTTGTGAATATCACCTGAAGGGCGTTTAACAATATAAGAAAATAACTAAAAACTATTTCAATAAAAGATATAAATTTGTTTTAGACCACTTTAATTTTAATTGTACTCTACCGGTTTCGGAAGCACCCTTCCTTCGTCAGGAGAATATTAAAACTAACCTATGATACAAAATATTGACAGATATATACACAAAAAATATAATTTAGGAGTTTGAGTGGGAGGTTAACAAAGGGGGACGGGTAATTGAGGGAATTCCAGCGACAGAGCGGTTTGCTGGAAATATATCTAGAATGGGACTAAACGATAAATTAATTTGGTTATTCAATATACTAGCGTTATTATTTAGGGATTTTTTGATTTCAAGAGCTTCTAAGTTATCAAATCTTTTGCTTTTATTATTACGGTGAAGAATTTTTATTTTTTATTTTATTACGGTGAAGAATTTTATTAAAAAACACTATTTCTATTAAAATACTTAACATTACTTCACTTAGATGTAAATATAAGATTATCTGATTAGGCAGTACTGTCATTTTGTGAATTACATTTTCTGAAGGTTTACAGGAGGCCTATATATATATATAATCCTATGTCACTTTTGAGATGCTGTGAGGAGGGTCTTTTTAGGAAAGGAAGGACAGTAACTTCTGCCAAGAAAAAGGGGTGGGTGGGAATCTGGATGTCAGTGTGTCCACGAGTGACAGACATATGAATCCATCCCTTCTACTGTGGTGCAAGTCGACCGTCCTGCTGGAGAGGTCAAAGGGTCTGCCTCAACCAGTCTCTCCCGATCCAGCATGCCAGTAACAACCTCACCCCGTGGACCCGGGCACCCCTGCTAAGTCACCAAAGTGTTGGTTATCCAATAAAAGGTTCCCGGGGCGGCGGTACTCATTACCAGCCTCCCAAATTGAATAACCTGAAAATATTTAAAAATCTCCTACTACTACTCAACGTAAGCGGAAACGTTTCTTGTGTTGTGATGGCGGACTTAGCCAGCTGAGGAATTGAACTCACGACGCCTGGGTGGGAACTAGACGCGATGTCAACTCAGCCAATGACAATTATTACGCATTATCTCATTCGACTTAGGACATAATATGTAATTTAAAATATGACTATTTTTTTGCTAAGCTAGTTGAATCACCCGGCGTTGGCCGGACTTTATTATGCTTTAAAGGGTGGGAAACGGGTATAGGGGTTGTTTTTAGATATCATATACACATTTGTCGGTCATGTTGTCAAAATTTTACAATTCTAAACTGTATAGTAAATAATCAAAGAAATAAAACTGTAGATTTATATTTAAAAAACCCACACACACCCTTCTTCATTTAGAAATACATAATAAATATAACATATGTATTACTTGAAAACAATATATAATTTCAGTATGTTTCCCAAAGGCTTCTGCAGAAATATTTTTTCTGAACAAAAAATAACGGAAACCTGTTTTGAAATGTGTTCATTAATATGTTTTTGAATTATTATAAATGGTAGATTTTTGAGAAAAGATTTATGCAAGTTAATAAAAACGTGTTCTTTGGTATCAACGGGGGATCTGTGTAGATCTTGAATGATCACATCTTTATTATTTATTATCCCGAAACTACTTATACCAAGTCTAACTTTTTGAATTGAAATACATTTTTTTAAAAATCTCACCCGTTAATGGTTAAAAATCCGTTTCTATCAGATTTCAACCTATTTTTAATCGATTTTAACATATTAACCATTTCAATCTTTGGGAATTGAAAGACAACGTTTATTTTAATGAAATTCCCACCTAAAAATATTTAATTCGTGGCAAAATTATAATACAGTTACGCAGCTGTCCGGCACTGAGAAGACTGCGGGTTCAATTCCCGTCGGCGGCATTTTTTTTTCTCTGAAGATTTTTTCAATTTTTCTATGTTTCAGTTTGTAAATTATGCAATTTACCCATTACTTTCATATAAATAATTTAGTATTTTGCGTTTGGTACCTAAAAAGTACTTATACACAAAATTTACACGGAAGCAAGTAGTAAGCATAAATAAACAAAAAATAATTAAGTGGAGTTCTACAGAAAAACATCAACCCGTAAAACAAACTCTGATTCTGGTATGATTTGAGATTTTCTCGGCCAAAAGTATTATAAGTTAGTAGATGTATTTAAATATATATAATTTTTATTTGACTGAATATCGAATCTTTCTCCCCTGGGACAGGAACATAAATGTTGTGAACTTGAGAAATGTTTTCTTACACAAAAAAAAATAAAACGAATGAACCGCACTATAACTTGAACCAAATCCTAATTAGATGGTACCGGGGTTTATTTCGTATATTAACTGCTGTAAATTTTATAGAAATGCGTATGTGTGCGTGAGTGCCACCAAAAGATGACAGAATGCATTATAATTGACGTCGAGTATATCTGCTAAGTTTCAGCTCGATCGGATGTCAAGAAGTGGGTTGATTTCGACTTCCAAGATTCCATTTCATTCATTAATTTATTTAATCATCAATTCAAGAAAACAAAATCTTAATTCAAACAGATCTTTCTAAAAACAGTAGAAAACCAGAAAAATTAAATAACACGTCTAAAAGAAGCGACCTACGACCTAGTTTATAAAGTCATTAGATTACACTCGTGTTAATATTTAAATTTCTCGTCTGTAGGGGTTTATAATAATAAGGGTGTATAATATTAAACACCTTGCTTTGGGAGCTTATGTTTAATTTGTTACATGTTGAACAACCCACAGGGCATTTTTTTACCAATTTTCCTTCACGAAATAAACGTGCGACAAATATTTAATACCAGGGGATTAGAAAGGGTTAAAAGGTGACTAAATTTACCATATAACACGGTTGCTTTCTCATTATTTATTGAAAAAAGAGCCAACACTTTGCACTCCGAGCGGGCAGCACTTGCAAGAATACTTAACCATTATTTGTTCACTAGACATTTTTTAGGCGCCGTTTTTTTATAATGTCGACTCACTGAGATGTATGCTTTGATAAAATTTTGTAGTTAGGTAGATTTCAGAGAATAGACGAAAACTAGTCGGAGTTGAGAAGCGGTTTGTGGTGGTGCTTCGATTGTGTTTCTTGTAAATTTGACAATTTTTAGAGTTTAAAGCAATGGTTTTTGTGTGAATTATTTTTTTTAAATTAAAAAATGGACCCACTTTACGAAGAGTCTTCTGGTGACGAAGAAAATGAAGAAATTTCAACTATTTGTAAGCTAATCCAAGAAGAGTGAGTCATTGATAATTTTCCTATAATTAATGATTAATGACTTTGTTGTTTAATTAAGTGCTGGTGAACTTAATAATTCATGTGGTTTTATTATGAATCCACTCAAGGTCGTTTCAAATTATTTTAAGAAATTTATTCAAATTTAGAACGAAATTAATGGTTTAGGAAAATTTATACTTTTGAGTGTTTAGTAAAATATTGTGTATTTTTGTAAGAAATGTATTTATAAATGTGTTGTTGCAAGAAGCAACAAAGTTAAGTGCTTGTATTTTAAAACGATTTTTTTACTGGAATTCATACAATGTTGAGTTTATTTATAATAATTTATTGAACGGTACTAAGGAAATCCATATCGGTAGCACAACTGTTATATTATAGTAATTATATTATAATATACTCTAAGTACGACTACCATGATGAGGGTATGAGCTTAGTAATGGTAGTCAAGAGAAACAAAATGAATCTATCTATTTATATAAGTGTTTGTGCCCTGTGGAGAGCAGGCGGGCGGCCGCTTGGCGCATACAGGGCTGGCGGCGTGCATTTGATTTGTATACAAATCTACAGTTTTATTCCAAGCCTAATGAAAAGAAGTCTTGACCTTCAAAATTACAGAAAGGTGACTGTCTATATCTGATTTCGAAAAACTCTGCGAAAAGCCCGATCAACGCCGGGGATTTTGCTAGTATTGAGATAAAGAAAAGAGTCCGTGGCGTGCGTTTATATTTGTATCCAAATATACTGTTTTATTCAGAGACTGACGAAATTTCGCACACTTAAAGTTATAAGTTTTCAAAAAAACTCTGTTTTAAGCTCGGGCAACGCCGGGAAGTTCAGCTAGTTGTGATACGTAAAAAAGTTCAATAAATTAAAATGTTTAGAATTCAAGTCTGAGTCATAACCTACCGATACTGCTTTTCTTTCCTGTGTGTTTTTTCTAAGCAATATATTGTTTGAACATTTTTAAGATACTTTTAACAATGGAAATAATTTACGAATTTCTAAACAAAATTGATAACAAATTTTTGTCTTGTGGTTTTTCTCATTATTGTACCGGTTCTTTCACTAAATAAAAAACTATAAAAACAATAGTAAAAAGCTAAACTGACCCATACACGATCGATGCCATAAATGTTGCTATTTTGTGCATTGAATTTGTTGTAAATTGTACATTGTAAGTTTAGGTTCTAACGGTGGTTTCTGTCTATCATAAACAGGGCAGAAAATATTAAAATAAGACTTCGGAAATATCCAAATACAAGTGTGTAGATAGTTTTAATCAAGTCGTGTTAAGAGGAAAGTTTGCGCGACATTTTTCATACAAAACTTAAATTAGCATTTGAGGTTAAAATACCCAACCAATTTGAATAATATTTTTTTGATTAAAAGCTAGAGCAAATATCTAGTACTGATTTGTGCTGCTGTATTTATTTCTGTTTTAAATTATAAAATATAGGTCATTAAAGAAATCATTTTTTAAAGATTTTAGAGGAAATTAATTTGCAGTTAAATATAATCATTTATGTAAAAAATTACTTTATTTATTATGCAAATACGACGAAATATAAAATAAAATTAAAATTGGGCAAATTTAAATTACAAATGAGATTAATATTGGAAGACAAATTTGTCGTTTACAAATTAAAATTTCTACCCAAAAAATGTTTTTTTTAGGAAGTTTATTTAATTTTTTACTAAACGAACACAGTAGATAGAGTAAGTTTTTTTTAGTAATTATAATTAACTAACAAATAAATGTCATAATTAAATCTAAAATCATGCAAAATTGTATTTTTAAACGGCCTATTTATCATAAATTCAAAAAAATAAAAATAAAATAGCTTACACGCAAATTTGCTATACCTTTTGATTCAAAAAACCAATTTCCGGATTGGTTGGGTATTTTGGCTTCAAATACAAATTTATGTTTTGTATAAAAAAGACCGCACAAAGATGCTGCTGAAACCGGTATAGATAATACAACTCTTTTAATGGTTACGTTTAGATTAAGGCTTTAAGGATCTGTATGCTAGAATTGATGATTGATGATTATAAATATCATAAATTTGCCGTTGAGCTGCATCAGTAAAATCTATTTTTTTTTAATTTTTCGTTGTATGTAAATTAAAGCGCTCACTTTGTTGTAAACAAACTTGAACTAAACAGCAAATGCATTATTTTAAAAAGTGACATATTTTTAAATTTCATGGATTACGTTGAAAAAAAAAATATATATATATATATATTGACACTTACTTTTGTATTTGTGCGTTGCTATGGCTTAGTCTATCTGTGTAGATAGAGAAAGCGATATTTTTCAAAATAAGCATATTTGTCCAAGAGATGGTGTTTTTTTCAAAAAAACTTGTTTTTACCTGTCACAGGTGACATCTGAATAATGTGGATAGAATGGAAGTGGAATGAACAATAAATTTTTATAGATAAAATAATTAAAAATAAATAAAACAGTTTTTGTTGTAGTAATTGCCACAAATTAATTGCTTTTTTGAAAAAAAAAAACTAAATATTGTGTTCCGTAAAATGTATTGTTGTCATCATTATTTTATAATTTTGTGTGTGTTTTTGGCTTAATTGGCTTAATTGGCTTGTCAACAGGTGCTTAAAGTTAAAAATGCATTAGCTTTGATGATTTTTCCAGTAACTATGATTTTAAATACTTTTATTTTAAGATAATATACACATTTCTGCCTAATAAATGATGCACTAATGTAACAAGTCTAACAATTCCTGTAATTCTCTACTCTAGTAAATCCAAAGCTGCTTAAAAAACGAACTTTTTGCCTAGTTAAATTATTGAATTTTGTTTCACATATATTTTTGGAGGATGTGTCCATACAGGATTATGAGAATATAAATGTATATTAAAGTGAGACAGGCGATATCGTTTTTTTAAATTAATGTTATAGGAAATAAATTGGCTAATAGTTAAACAGATGCTGACCTTGAACACTATGATATTTATTCAAATACACGTGTGTTTTTAATGGTGACCGAATAAATCATCACATCTTTAAAAAGTTATGGAAATTGATGAAATAAAAAATTTATTAAGTGGGTAAAGTAGGTTAGGTTAGATTAGGTTTAAATATTTTTTTTCATCGTTTCTAATGACTTTATATCACTTTTTAAAGGTGTGTTGAATTGTCACTGTGTTGAGTTATCATGGAACCATTTTTTATATACCTATTATATAGATGTCACCTGTGACAGGTAAAAACATGTTTTTTAAAAAAAATAGCGCCATCTGTTAAATAAAAATGCTTTCTTTGAAAAACAGCTCCATCTGTTGGACGCAAACGCAATACGCGCTATCTACACAGATAGACCGAACTACAGCAACTCGTGGCGGAGTACAGCTAGTTATTAATAAATAAAATAATCACATTTTTTACTTATTCTATATTTAAATCGTTTTGACATTATATTCGTATTATTGCCACATATTTTGACAATAATATAAATATAATAAATTAACACCACGAAAACTTTAAAATTTTTACAACAAAGTACGATCTTTATGGTATAATATGTAATAAAATACTAAAAAAAGGATTATTTTTAATATCCCTCCCATCACAGATATGCAATTATGATTCCATGATAAATCAACACATTGACAATTCAACACACCTTTAAAAAGTGATATAAAGTCATAAGAAACGATGAATAAAAACTAATTTAAACCTAAACTAACCTAACCTACTTAACCCAGTTAATAAAGTTGTTGTTTCATCACTTTCCATGACTTTTTGAGATGTGATGAATTATCATTTTGATGATTTATCCGGTCACCGTAATTATATTAATAAAAATTAAATTTCCAACAAGTGTTACTATGCAGTGATAAAATAATCATCCATTGTTGATGCAAATTCTATTTTAAAATATGGATAGGTACAATTTAATAAAAATTAGCATTTCGATCCAATTTGTCCAAAAGCCTAAATTTATGCAATGGCTGATGGAAATTGGATTGCAAAAAGGAGTGAGGTTTTTTCGTTAAAATAATATCGTTATTTAACTGTATGGCGTCCGCAGCTAAATACACTTTTTGTAGGAATATCGTATTTCGTTTAGTACGAGTATCTCAAATTGTGCACAGCGAAATCGAATTTTAGATTTCGTACCGATTGCAGAATAATTATTTGTAAGACGTAAATGAAATATATTCAGATAGCATATAGATCATTTTTTGTCAAGCACTTCATTTTGAAATAACACTAAATTAATATAACTATATCGTTGATTTAATCTTCCCAATATGCTTTCCATTGATTTGCTTGTTGTGAATCTAAGTGACCAGCTCAGGAACATGGGCTCCACCTAAGCAAGTGTCAAGTTAGCCTCACAAAAGCTAGACGTACTACAGATAGTACACAGCTGCTAACTTTGTACAAATCGCACGTGTGCCCCACGGTTGAAGTTGGCAGCCACCTCTGGAGAGGCAAAATACCTGAAAAATCCATTAACTTTATGCAGAAACGGGTGGTTCTTTCGATATATTCTTCTATCTTAACAAACAGATTGTAGCCTTTGGAACACAAGCGTCAGGTGCGAATACTTGTCATACCGGTATTTCAATGGAATATGTTCCGCGGAACTAGCGTCATTGATTCCTTTGCCACCTGCGCACAGCTGCACAGTCGGTAAACATGCCAAACGCGCGTCCAACGTTTGTACACAGTTGACATTTACATATGTACAAGTGCTCAGCTGGGGAACGATTTGCCGACCTCTGTGTTTCCTCTCTCCTACAACATGGGCCTCTTCAACACCCTGGTTCACTCCTTCCTTACCATAAAAAGACCCCTCACACAGATCCCCAAAGAGGACATAACGCCTGAGATAAATTATTTTACTCAGGGCCTCCTGCGTGCATTTAATGTAAAAAAAAAATAAAACACAATTTTTATACCATAATACCGTAGGCCTTAAGATTTTAGAAGAGTATATATGAGACAATGTATGAACGTGAATAAAACAAGGATTTTGTTCCAAGACACAGTTGTGTGCGGTCTCTCCTCTCTGTCTCCAGGAAAACGACGTGATGATTAATTAGTTGATTAGCCTTTTTATTTTGTTGTAATCACGCAAACCTATCGGGCGTTACTATTGTATCTGTATTGACATGCTTTCCAGTGCAACCACCGTTTTATCGTTAGTCCTTCAATGGTTCTGTCCATATGAACCACGCACAACTAGCAAAAGGGCAAAATAAAGTATACGGTAGTTCCCGTCAGTGTTCGAGTATTTATTAACCCTTAGCGCCACACGCGGGGGACTAGTGTCCCCCATCACGCATAATGTCAGAAATATTTATATTCTTTTGAGCGTGATGCGGTCAAGAAAGTGGCTATAAGGGCAGGCAGGAACTATAAGTGCAAGGGACTGCTGTTATAGTTCACGAGGTATAAACCGCTACGGGACCTATGTCCCCCATGAATGAGTTACGTGAGCAATATATTTAAGCAACTTTTAATTTTTTTAGATAAAAAATATAAAATAAGTATATATAGAATAAGTTAAAATTAGAATAGAAAGCTAATAAAAAATAAATTTGATAAAGACTAAAATAATATTCCTACAAAGCAAAGATGTACGTTACTCCTGTAGTTTTGCGTGTTTTCATTTCAAATTGTATGCCTGTTTTAATACTAGTTTTTTTTTTGTGAATATTTTCATTTAATATTTGACGTTTGAACTAGGCACCAAAATTATAAGAAGTTCACATTTTTATTTGACGCTAGAAATATCATCTTCATGTTTCTAGTAAAACTATTTTCATATATATAAATAAATGTTGTGTTTATATCACGAAAAGAAATCTTAAAAATCAGGCCTCTGGCATATTGATGGTTGTATTTCTTGAAGATGCTGTCAGTAACTCGGAGAATAAATGTTAAATAATAAATTGAATAAAATCCAAATAAATGGAATGTTTTTTAATACATCCGAAAACCTAACACTGGTTTTGAAATGTGATGATATACGCTTTTAAATATAATTATTAGGAATTAAAGTATAATTTTTTAAATATTAAAATTTGTAATCAAAAACATACAACGTTTAATATTATTTTGTCAAATTGCGGTCGTAACCTAGTGCTTAAATAGAGGTGTACAACTGAATTATTCTATATTAAACTTATGTGTTTGAATGTAAAGCTAGGTATGCTTTCTTTCTAACACCATTCAGTACATATTTATAACCATGAAAGTAAGGGAGACACAACGATTTTTATAAGAGCGTTTGAGCTGTTCCGATAAGCGAACAAATTAGCCTGGAGAGTTAAAAATATGGTACATACACCGGGGGACCTATGTCGTACCTAAGAGAATAACTTGTTTAGGCTGGAAATAGTGAGTGATGCTGAGGGTTAACTACGTTGTTCTTGTGGACGGAACCATTAGTCTGTCTGCACAGGTGCATACTTAAGACAGATAGTAAACATTTTACATTATTTGTGATATGAAGGTAGAACATTCTAATGTTGTTTTCTAATATTTGGGAACCCGAACCAAATCCCGCACCTATCTCTGCTGCAAATCTGCCTGTTATCTGTGTACAATGGAAGCTTTTACCTTTAACGGTACACTTTTAAACGGCTTTTGTATCGTGTGATAATACATTCGTATGTAGTTGTAAATAATACAGGTGTCACGACATCCCAAATCAGCGATTGCCAACTTTTATTTACAAGGGGAATAAATTTGAATAAAAAAAATAGAGGAAACTAAATACGTTAACAAGGAGAAAAGTTACCGATATAAAATAATAATAATTTAAAATCTGGTAAAAACTGGACTGCATGCCTTTAATGAATGAATTGACAGAGTTCCTAACAAAGTATCAGTTACAAGCGAATGTTTTATGAGGACAGCGGAACACGTGTCCATACAAATATTTATATGAACACACTGATATTTTCGCATTTCGTCGTGATATTTTTTAGGGAAAAAACACGTGTTCTCGATATATTCTGAATTACTAATATATTATCATGAAATTGGCATGCTTTCATCACTTTTTTGAACACGATCATATATTGCGTGCATTCGTAGTTCTGTGAACAGTAAACCTTGCATACTTGTAATAAGCATTTATTTTGTGTATTTATTGTTTTTGTGTTTAACTCGTAGAACTCCATTTAATTTTTTTTTAATTTAATTAAAATCAAATTTAATAATATAATTATTAAGTTCTGCAAGTATTTTTTGGTTTTTGTTATTGTTACAGCTGTTTCGGCTTTCAAGGCCATTTTCAAACTGTCAACAGTTGAAAGCCGAAACAGCTGTAACAATAACAAAAATCAAAAAATACTTGCAGAACTTAATAATTATATTATTAAATTTGATTTTAATTAAATTAAAAAAAAAATATATATTTTGTGGCTCGCCATAATTTACAATAAAAATATATAAATTTGTTTTAGACCACAAAACAGTTTTAATATTTTCCTGACGAGGAAGGATGCTTCCGAAACCGGTAAAGTGTAATTACAATTAAAGTGGTCTAAAAAAAATTTATATATTTTTATTGTAGTAAACCTTGCGCCCAAAAAAAGTTTGAATATAATTTTCTCTTGTAATGAATCAAAACTTAAATTTCTTCTTGAATCATAAGATTTGTAAGTAAATACATAAATACCTACCTACTTAATGGACATATAAAATAAATAAATAAATAAAATTATCGTGATTGATTTCTTGGTTATTGTACCGTGTTGCGCTTCTCCTTCTTTTGCCAACATTTCGGACAGCGTTAAAGTGTCCATCTAAAATCTGCCCTGATAATAGACACTGTAACCCTATCTGAAAGAAAGCGCAACACAACATAATCAGCAGAAAATCGATCATTACTTTTGACCGTTCAAATTTGAAATCATTTCCAAAATATTTCCATCATAAAACGTTGAAGACCGCATTACATCGGTTCTCCATCAATGACCTTTAAATACTACAGCAATAAGTTGTACAAAACAAAATCACACACAAAGATGATACTATACAAATATTACTATACATCCCATCTCTTTTTTACACCAGTCTCAAATGCTTTTTTACTTTGGAATTCTTTGTAAATCCATACCTCTTTTATTTGCTCCCTTCCTATCAAATCTTTTCGAATAATCAATTATGTACGTACTTCAAGTTTTTTACGTCTCTAATATATTCAAGTACAATACTACTGAGTTTAATTTATGTGAAACAATTATTTAAAGTACAACTCGTAAAAGTATCACTGAGCCGTTGTTGGTACACTTTATACTAGATCAATTCCATCTGCACATAATCTCTTCAAGGTTTATATCGTACATTATTTCACTCGCTCTCGTAATAAACAGACCAGAACCGATTCGTTGATTTGGCAAAGAACAATCATACCTTCTTGTTTTTTTTATCACATTATCCCATATAATATTTTAAAATAAATCAAGTACTGTAATACTGGGTGACTTTTAAATCGAGGGGTGGATTTAATCATTGCAGTAGTCTGCGCAATTCTCGCTACCACTCAGAAATTACTAGCTACTTTTAAATGATTTTTTTCGGGCAACGTGGATACATTACACTGCGAAAATAAGTGACAAATTAGTTTTTTTAAATGTGAAACCGCAAAAGATTACCAACTGCTTCCAACCGACCAGTAAAACTATGATATCCCCAATTGGAGTATGTTGTGAAGCTGAAATTAGTAGGGGGGAAGTAAGCACCTGGCTATTCAGGTCTGTTCATCAAACACCAGGGCGATACTATTTTCCACTCTGGAACGCTCCGTAAATGTAATATACATGGTTTTCCAATAAGAGGTGTTAATTTGATATTCAATCGTAAAAAATCAATGGTTTCGTTGCTTGTGTAGCACTTTCGCCGTCTTGTTGAAAGTAAACGTTGTTCAGATCAATACCATCCGATTTCGGCCATGAAAAATCATTAATCATCTCTCGATAGCGCAATCCATTCACCGTAACTGTTGCTCCAGCCTCATTTTCGAAAAATTAAAGCCCAATGACTCCGCCGGACCATAAACCGCACCAAACAGTCACACGTTGAGGATAGAGAGGCTTTTTAACAATAACTATTGGGTTTTCCGAGCCACAAATGCGACAATTTTGCTTGTTGATGAAGTTACCGACGTAGAAATGGGCCTCATCACTCAAGATGATTTGCATTTGATTCATTCAAGTGAATTTTAATAATTTCAATGCGTTGTTGAAGCGGGTATCGTTCCATTTTTAATAATGGTGTAGTTTTTACTTGTCAAATGTCAAAAAATGACAGCTTCATTAGTAACATCTACCGAAATAGCGGGCTATCAAAATAACACCAGAGATATTATTGAAAAGCCTCTTTATTCTCAACGTGTGACTGTTTGGTGCATTTTATGGTCCGGCGGAGTCATTGAACCTTACTTTTTCGAAAATGAGGCTGGAGCAACAGTTACGGTGAATGGATTGCGCTATCGAGAGATGATTAATGATTTTTTATGGCCGGAATTGGATGGTATTGATCTGAACAACGTTTACTTTTAACGAGATGGCGCTACGTGCTACACAAACAACGAAACCATTGATCTTTTACGATTGAATATCAAAATAACACCTCTTATTGGAAAACTCTGTATTACATTGATTTGTTTATTGTGTTCCGAAATTGTTATAATTTAATTAAATTTTCATCTAAGACTTTTAGACTTAGTCAAATAGGTATCTCATATAAATAAAAATCGATGTTAATCTGAGACACTATCTAGGTTACAAAAAAAAAATCGTCAGAACTTTGTAATCATTCAAAAACACCAAAGATATGGCACAAATAATATGGCACACAATATAAGGTCACAAATTTGAGGTACATGTAAGTATAAAAGGTAATTTTTACAGTTTGTGTATTAAGAGATATATGTCATAAGATAGTTACTGAACTGTGTAAGTGATGTTGAAAATGTCGATGGTCAATGTAGAGTCGTTAAGCAGTTGAGTCGCTCTTTGCTTTCACGTCCAACAGATGAAGCTGTTTACAAAAAAACATGTTTGTTCAACAGATGGCGCTGTTTTTTTAAAATCTAAATAATATAAAAACATACGCGTATTCAAATGCGACGTTGTTTCAAAATTTCAAAGCAATCGGTGAAGAAATTTCGAAGATTTAAGATTTTGAACAAACGAACATTTTAATTTTTATTTATATAGATAGACAGATATTTAGTATCAAGTTGAAAATTATTAAAGTCACACCATTTTACGGTACCTACCTACTCGTATCTAAGTACAATACAAATCTCGCGTCAATGAACTCAGGCGTGTTCTACTCAAAATTTAAAAATATATATTGTCGCCACTTGACATAAGACATTCGCCTCCTAGGCCCCAGACAAGTTCATGAAATTGATTTTAATAATAATTCTCAATAATTCTAATTGCTCCCAACCGCCTGGTCTATGGTATCCCTAATATGAGTATTTTGTGTGAAAAGAAAGGTGAGGAATTACCTGGCTATTCAGATCTGGTCATCAAATACGGCTAAACCCATTTCAAGCAACTATTGAATTATTCTAGTCTCACACCACATCGGATGATAATTAATATCTTTGTTTGAAATTGAAAATATTTTCGATGCCATTTGTTAATTATTAAAAAAAATACTTTTACTTTAAAATAAATCTTTTACAGTTGTCCCAGATAGAAGATGTGAGTGACGTCATCGAGGATCGTTCTAAATTGCTTAATAAAAATCTTCCTTTATCTTGTATGAAAACAAAAAATGACAGCAGATGATGACGTCACGTACGATATTTCCCTGGAACTAGGTGGTTCTAGACCAACAGTTGACGCGGCAAAGCAATTTCAACATTAACCCAACTTTGCCTTAGCGCAAGTTGACAATAAGACTTGTTCTGAGAAACGGAAATAAATTTTTCAATAATTCATTATATTTAGATGAGACATGAAGTTAGAAAATAGGTTCCACTTTTGTACGTCCAATTAGCAGTCGACCCAAGATCACATAGGCTTTGGGGGGTTAATGTAATAAAAATGGCTGACTTGGCCTCCAACGCTCCAAACGCTCTAACGCCGACCGAACGGAAACTACAAAATCAGATCTATGCACAGCGTGCTCTAAATTAACATCTCATTTCTGTAAATAATAATATGTAGGTAGGTATATTCACTGTTAAAAATGAGTCAATTAATAACGTCTGTGTGAACAATTACTCATCGGGATATTCCAGATAGTATTAGGACGGGTTGTTTCGGAGAATTTGAACAATTCATCAAATTTCAACGTTCATTTTCGGGTTCCGTGAAAGACTTATTCAAGTTCTGTTTTTATATCATTGTAGGCTAGTTGCTTGACAAAACTGAAATAAAAACAGAACTTAAAAAAAATCTTTCACAGAACTTGAAAATGAACGTTGAAATTTGATGAATTGTTCAGATTCTCCGAAACAACCCGTCCTTAGTGTAATACAGGGTGCCCGGTAAGTGGTGAATATCTGAGTAATATTACGAAGTAACTAGTATGGTCACCAAGCATGGCTAAAACAATTTTAAGCATCATATCATTTCTGAATGATGGTCTTTAACCAGGGCGATACTGAGAGCTAGCTACACCACTTTTAGCTAGCTAGAATTGTTTTATTGTGAAAAATAATTCACCAATGTATTGCGTTCATTATCTCTATTCTCTAATGCATTGGCGCGTCTGATCTAGAAGCTTATTGCCACAAAAACGGGAAGTGTCCGTAATTTGGTTTTCAGCTGGGCGGTTGTGTCAATAATATTCCCTAGGGCCCTGGCGGCCGGTTGCTCGACCCGCCACTGTTTGGGCAGCTAATGTAATATGTATGGAACTACTGTCAGAAATGATAAGGCGAAGTTTTGTTATTTCACGGTAGGTACCGCACTGTATTTCCTATGAAAAAAATATGAATGACCTTTGGTAATGTAATTGTCTGTTAATGTATTTTGTGTCCGGATCCTTTTGTGTTCATACGAAAAACTAGTAGAAAAAGTGTATCTCTTTGTTTTGTGCATAACAGAATGCATGCACAAAATAACTACGGTTTTATGTTATGTTTTAGATCTCGTCTATACAGGGTGATAAGAAACGTACCTGACTTACTTTAAACAGAGATTCCTGTGGTTACTTGGAGTAAAAATGTAGATGACATTTTTTAATCTCCAGTGCCTTTTTGTTCAACTAAAAACATAAATAATGCAGTACCTACCCAGTTATTAAAACTGAGGCTGCTAAGGGGTGTAAATGGGGGGCTTGAGTTCTTAATCGGAGTGACCAGGAACGACACGCCGAAGTTTTTTTAAATAAAATATTTTAAAAATTTCACCGGAGACCAAAATTTCATTTTCATTTTTATTCCAAATAACTACAGGAATCGTCACTGGTTTTAAGTTAGAAAGGTACCCAGGTTTCTTAATATCCGGTATGTATTTTAATAAAGTCGGTTTTTGTATTTGTTTTCTTATATAAAAATATATTTTCTTATAATATGTTGAAAGATGGATTTTTATGAAAAAAAATAAAAAAAACAGTAGTTTTTTAAAAAATAAACACAATACATTTGTGCAACATGGAATGTTACAATGTATGTAGGTTTATAATTACACGAACATTGTACAGAATATTACTCAGAAAAGTACATGGAGAAAAATGGTAAAGTTAAAAAACTTATAATTTGCCAATTTTCTGTTAAAATCTTAGTCATTCAGGATATATGGAAAACACGTGTTCTTGTCATAGTAAATATATCAATTACCATACAATTTAATGTACAATAACTCTGCCAATTCATTCGTCAAAGGCATCTAGTCCCGTTTTTAACAGGAAAACGAATAATTTTATCAGATTTTTAATAAATTAACAGTATTAGTTTTCTTCGTATAGTTCTAGATAGACATAAAAAGCAATCAGTCGTTCTGAAGTCGATGAAGTCGATTTAAGTCGATCTGAATAAAATAAGTAATGTTTTTACTTTGATATTTTTAAATCCAATCAACAATGCCTTGAGCCAGTGTAACTATGGTATCTCTAATTCTGGTTATGCTGTGAAACTAAAGGACGTGGGGAGGCGAAGAAATTGGTAAAGAATAAGATTGGGAAGTACCTGACTATTCAGTTCTGGTCATTTTACTATTAAATACATTTAATTCAGCTATTCAATTCTGAAATGCAATCTTACCTCCATTCGGCAAACCAATGTGGTTCGGGTAAATATGAGATTTTTACTCAAATTTTAATGGCCATAACTTTCTTTTTTGTTTTGAAGTGCGTTCCCACTTATCTATTGAAAAATATAACTGCAGACATTACAAAGACTTAGACAGTACTTTCCATAGCGTAATATTACTGTCTATGAGATAACAACATTAAATGGAATTTGTGTAGATACATGACTAATTTCTTGAAACTTTTCAAATTGTCCTTTCATTAGGTCCAAGGTTTAAAAGGTTTTTGTTGATAATTGTTAAATTCCTCTGCATATATAATCGGTTTCTTACACTTATCTATTATTAAATTAGCATTATTGGCTGCATTAAATTCGGTTTACATCGGCAATATTGGCACAAACAACGAACCAAATATTTGTGCAAACGTGAAACAAACACACGGAGAAAAAATTATTTTTGCGAATTACTTCAAATTAACCAGTAGCTATGTAAATCGGCTTTTTAATTGAAAAAAACTCGAGAAGCGTTTGAAGTTGGCGCGCCGGTAACAATAATGTTCAGTTACCTGCGAATAAGGTTACCTGCGACTCCGTTCGTTAATTTAATTTGTGGTCGGAAGGATTCGGGCGACATCGACAGCCGCCACACCCCCCTTCCTACTTCCCACACGAGAACAAAATTTTTCATTGGTTTTTTAAGGAATATGGACTGTACTTTTATTTTCTTTTTACCTACACAATATTGTTTGTATTTTTCTGCTAATTTAATAACCTTAAATATAAAATTTACAAATCAATGTATACCATAATATGTATGTTTAGTTGTAATGTGTAAACTTTCCTAAATAAAGATATTATTATTATTATTGAGGGACAATCAAAAAAATAATTTTCCGCCTGGTTTCCTATCGAAGGTTGGTTTTCGACAGGGTATTATCACTATTACTACACGTACGCGAAGAATACGCACATATTCATGTTCATTCATTTATTTCAGAAATTGATTCTCACAAACCGAGGATTTTCATTTTAATCGTCAACATGGGAAGCATTTATCTCGTCGCCCGGACATTTAATGCTATCCGCTTATTCGAGTGTTATTAATTCACTGCAAACCTGCTACCAAAATATTCAATATGCAAAACGCTTTGAACCTCTATTTATGTATTCAAGTAGCTTCACATGGCTATGGGCATAATCGAGAGATCTGCATTGGAATATATTCAATTCATTGGAACTAATGCATGCCGACCAATAATCGAGTCATTCTTTTTCGAAAGTATTTCTATTTTATTATCAAATCGAAACTATATTGACATATATGTTAATATATATTAATATATACATTTTTTTACATTTTTATCATGAATATTCAATTTACAAAAACCATTAAAATTTTATGAATATACAATTTGCAAAAACCAAAAAAAATAAAAAAAAATAAAAATTAAAACTTATAAAAAATAAAAACTTTCTTCTACAACACATAAATACTTGTCACACCTATACATAACCACGTAAAAACCTCAGCACCGATTCTCCTAGTGAGGTGTTCACGAAATATACAATATTACTCACATACAGTTTCACCTTCTCAAACCTACCTTACACACAAGATATTATAGTTATAAGTTTGAAATATATCATGTACAAATATAAATAATTATGTGAACACTGTAAATATTATATAAAAATAAATAAATAAATTTAAAGCACACATCGTCGCCGTTTAGACAACAGTCACCCACCCCCATGTACAAAATTTGAACGTTATAGATCATATTTTTTATTACTACGCGGGTTACTGATAAATCATGATATTTCCGTCACATAAACTTTAAATCAAAATATTAAAGTTAAGGGTATATTTCACCATCCCATTGAAAGCTTATCAATAGGATAAGGTGTGTTATTAAATAAACAAATAAATTCTCGCGATACGTAGAAATCCGGATAAAAAGCCACTATTCTGGGGTTCCGAGTTCTCAATAGTGATCTCGGACTTAATAAACCTATGTTAATAAGTAATACTTTATTATTTTTTTATGAGTATATACTAATTCATTCTAAACGAAACATGAAACAGAACAAGACAAAAATAAAAAGATAACAGTCTCAACTGGGAATCAAACCCAGGATCTCTGTCTTATCGGAAAAAACGTTTTTAACCATTCGACCATTGGGACCTATTTATTATGCGTAATTTTTTGTTGATCTCATATTTCATATCCAGAAATTGTCAATTACAGATTCACAATTGAAACCCCACACAATAGGAAAATAATTTCCCTCGGAGCCTATTTCATCTTTGAGGATGCTGTGTAGAGAGTATTTTTAAAAAAAGGAAGGAGAAGAAGTTGTGTGAAGGAAAAATGTATGAGGGGTGGGTAGGAATCTAGGGATCAGTATGTCAAAGTTAAAAGGTCTCTCCAAATCAGCCTCTCCCTATTTGGCACGCCACGCAGCTGGTGGGCAAGCGCATCTTCATACACACCTCACCCGATAAACCCAGGCACCTCTGCTAAGTCACCAAACGTAACGAACCACTTCAGATGACCTATGGCAGAGCAATTGGCTATCCAATAAATGGTTGCCGGTGCAGCGGTACGCAAACCCGCCTCAAAAATTTAATTTTTTTTGTTTCATGTTTCGCTTGGATTTATAAGAACGTACTTAGAAGATAGAAGGACTTATCTCAAGGATAACACATTTATCTTAAGCTTGGAATTAAAATGAAAGACAATCATTTTTCTAGCATCGTTAGCGACCAGAACACAATGGCCGCAATGCACCGCAGACCGGGAACACTCGAGATGCTCATTTGTCACAAGTGAAGTGATGTCATCACTCAAATAATCTTCACATGTACATTAGCGGGAAAGAGGTACACTGTTAACTCTTATTCTTTATAGAATAATTAGGTGCAAGTACTGTAAGAATAGTAATTGAAATAAATAATCTTATTATAACGGGAAATATTCTATTATGGGTTCAATTCTTAGATAAGACGGAATCTTTTGAGGAGTATCAAAATCAATAAAATAAGTCGTACTAATCATAAAGGGTTTTCCAATAAGAGGTGTTATTTTAAATAGCCCGCTATTTCGGTAGATGTTACTTTTGAAGCTGTCATTTTTTAATATTTGACAAGTAGAAACTACGTTATTAATAAAAATGGAACGATACACGCTTCAACAACGCATTGAAATTATTAAAATTCACTTGAGTTAATCAAATGCAAATCATCTTGAGTGATGAGGCCCATTTCCACCTCGGTGGCTTCGTCAACAAGCAAAATTGTCGCATCTGGGGCTCGGAAAACCCAAGAATTATTGTTGAAAAGCCTCTTTATTTTCAACGTGTGACTGTTTAGTGCGGTGTATGATCCGGCAGAGTCATTAGACCTTACTTTTTCGAAAATGAGGCTGAAGCAACAGTTACGGTGAATGGATTGCGCTATCGAGATATGATTAATGATTTTTTATGGCCGAAATTAGATGGTATTGATTTGGACAACTTCAACTTTTAACAAGACGGCGCTACGTGCCACACAAGCAACGAAACCATTGATCTTTTACGATTGAATATCAAAATAACATCTCTTATTGAAAAACCCTGTAGTATGGCCTTGCACGTAAAAACAGCTGGCACAATAATTGAAACTACTTATTTCGATGTGGGAGGCGGGTTTGTGTAACGCCGCCCCGGGAACCATTTAGTGGACAACCAACACCTCTGCCATTGGTCACCCCAAGTGGCTCGCTGCGTTTGGTGATTTAACAGGGGTTCTCGGGTTCATCGTGTGAGGTGTGTTCAGGATGCAGCTGCCCATCAGCTGCGTGGCGTGCCAGATCGGGAGATACTGGTTTGGGGAGACCCTTTGACCTCTCCAACTGTTCCCTCGACCCATCGCCTTGCGCCGCAGTGGAAGGGATATATTCATATGTCCGTCACTCCTGGACAAACTGATCCCTAGATTCCTACCCAACCCTCATACATTTTACCTTCCCAGAAATACCTCTCCTTCATTTCATTAAAAACGATAGCATTATTGAATTATAAATTAAAAATTAATTGAAAATTATTTTTTTTTGTATATTCGAAATGCGTATTTATTTTGTTCAAATTCTGGTTTTAACGTTCACAATCCAGATTGCCTTTTAGGTGTGCAATTATCAATCGCACAATTATTATAATATCCCGTAATTTTTCACGCGCCCTTAAGGTTTTTTTTGCATTACCTCCGTACAGGAAGCCCTCAGGAAAATAATTCAATTCAGAGCCTATGTCATCTTTGAGAATGCTTTATGGAGGGTCTTTTTAGGAAATTAAGGATGGGAAGATGACTCAACCAGTCTCTCCCGATCCGGCCTGCCACGCAGTTGATAGACAGACGCATCCGCAGCCAAGACCGGATAAAACTCACCCCTTAAACCCGGGCACCCCTACTAAGTCACCAAACGTAGCGAACCACTTGGGTGACCAAGTAGTTCGCTAACAAGTAATTCGATAACCAACGCCACTGGTAGAGGTGTTGGTTTTCTAATAAATGGTTCCCGGGGCGGCGGTTCCCATGCCCGCTACTCCCTATTTGAAATATCGAATTCGGTTTATTTCAATGAAAAACTCTAACGTAAGAGAGAAAACATTTTTGATAGTAATCGAAATTTGTAAAGCGATTAAAGTTGTTTACACGTTTAACTGCGCGAGAAAAAAAACATTTCTCAAATCAATTAAGATTACATTATTTTCTTATTTGGGTTTGCTTACGATGGCGGGACTAAATACCGCTTTCACCAATTGCTAAGTTACATTTTTCTCTAATGAACAAATTAGTTGTCGCCGACATGACTGACAGAAGTTACGCTTACGCTCTCTTTCACCACGCTAAGGTTGAAATTTGTATTGTTACGTGTATTTTTTTAGCTATAAAGGTCATTCCCAAATAAAGTATTGGTTTACGCGTTTCAGTTTGTAAAATTTAATTTAAATACGTAATATCTTCCCGGTATATAATCTAGAATATTACAACTTTGGGCAATGCGAAGCAGCAAAACAGACAGTTCAGTTTACGTCCTTTTAAATAAAACGGCGAATCTTGAAGAAATGGGATTTTATTTTTATTGGTACATTATGCCGCTTTATGCAAGTCCTAAAGATGACATCAGAAAGATGCTCCCAGCAGCTATACATCGGCCGCATTTTGGCATATATCGACGGGTACCTATAGCAATATGCTCATGTTGAAGCCAAATGTCCCAGATCTATTTCCTCCGATAGTTCTTCCAATTGAGATTCAAAAAAAATTTTTCAACCTGAAAATATAACGTTCATCGTTGATAGTCACGATTCGTCCATTCCTCCTCAAAAAAAAATATAATCATTTCATTCCAGGATGTGGGGAGATTAGTGCAATCCCACACATCCCATATAGGATATAAGTACAGATAGTATTTACATATAGTAAAATAAATAAAAAGATATTAAAAAATTAAAAATTAAATTGAAAATGAAATTAAATTAAAGCACGGGAATCCATCGGATCTAAGATTGTGGGAGCAAGTATCTTTCTCCAATGGTCTTCAATGCTCGATCCTGAAGTCAGACGGGATTCTATGATAAGAATGTTTCTGGAATGGTTTATCCTTTCCCTCAGTCCTGCAATCCTGGTTCTTAACAGAGCTGTAAATCCTGGAACTCGCCCTTCTGTAAGCATCGAGGAGGCACTGCAATGCCTGGGGAGTCCGAACATCAATCGGTAAAGCGTTGTTATATTGCACCCGAAGCCTTTCCATTGTTCTTTTCTTGAAATTAGCCCAGAGCTCGCATGTGTACAGGGTGGTGCAAAAGGCTAAGAAAAGCGTCCTTTTCACTCGTGGACTACAGAGCCGAAATCTTCTAATGAGCATGTTACATTTTATACTCAGTACACACACGCCTCTGCCTGTAATAAGACCCGATCACCCCAAATTTGGAAATCGCACACCACACGCTCACTTTTAGGTAGTGAAGAGGTCTCTCGTGTAGTTGCCTTGGGTAATATTCAGCCCAATACCGAAAATTTTGTTTATTCACCGCTCTACAAAGATGGAAGTGGGCGATGAAAGAACATTTTCAAACGTCATTTTCAAGAAACGTGCTGACGGCGAAGTCTCCTGACACGATGAGACCCCTCCCAGGTTTCTACCCCAAAACACGGGGTGTACCGGCCCTTCAAAACTACATTGTCTGCTTGGCTGCACCCTGTACAATGAAAATGAGGATTCCCTCGCGAAGTTAATCTTTAACTAGTGTTAATTAATTATTAATTAGGGTTTGAGTTTTCGTAGGTCATAAATACAATGTACTGTGTTTATCATCTCAGGGATCATAAGGTATAAGAGTCTTTGTAAATGTATGTAACCTTTAAGGCGATGCCATACGTAGTAATGCAAAATCATTTTGGTTTGAAAATTTGGTCGCCTAGAAATGTTTCAGATGCTTTAATTTAATACTGCGAGTAGAATACATCTTGGCCTTTGAAATAGTTGAGTATTTTAAGTCTTTTTAAGTTATTTATAAAATGATCGGAAAAAAATTAAATATTTATGCCTAAACATCCACAAAATAAAATAAAAGGCACTTTTGGCCATGTTTTTTTCTTGCATAAATCCGGAGATATTATTATCATTTTCATTAATTTGTCATTATTGAGAGACTTCGCGCAAATTCTTAGATTACGCGAAAAAGTGATTTTTTGGCAAAACGTGAATTTTCTGATATTTTCAAATATGGAAGTATTATTCTAATTTCTAAATATATATTTATCTAAGGTTTTGACCAGCTTAAATAGCCACAAAATGAAGAGCAGAAATTGAAGAAGGCCCCGTAATGTAAATTTTTGTTTGTTTGTAGAAAATAATTGCTGCAGAATACTGAAAAGTTTATCACTTTATTGTTTATTCAACTGTTTTTTACAAAAAAATGGCTTAAATTACGCGAAATTTTCAGTTCGTAGTCATTAATTTTTCGCTATCGTAGATTTTATAATTATTATTATCAATGTAAGTAACTCGTAAAGTGAGAACAAACCAACAGAAATTGATATATTTTCCAAGAAATATGAATAGTTTTCAAACGGTGTCAACATAGAAACTTATGTACTAATTGCTATTTATGCTTTCACACGTCAATATATGTTCATAATACCAAAGCTAGATAAAGACAACACACTTATTATTTTACAGAAAGAGAAATATTGCGGGGTTACTAATTATCAGAAGACGAATATTTGCAAAACTCCTACTATACTATTACAAAATGCCATTTATGCCCAGCACTAATTATTTATATCAATGTTCAACAAATTAACAAAAAACAAAAGCAGAATGTCAATAATCATTGTCTTACCAAGAACGTCAGCAATATAAAGATGCGAGTACTGGTCGGGTCACCTTGGGGCTTTGGTAATTTATTCAAATATTACAACCTACGGAAACAGTCACCAAATTATTATACTATTTCATTTTCTCCAACCGAGACACTACATTAAATTGGGGTGACGTTATGGTAAATATTTACGGGCCAAGCTAAACTCTTAATGAGTCATTTAGTTACTCGCTTGTATCTAAATTGCATAGAATAGGCAATACTTTCACAGAAATAGGAGATGTGTTCAACTGCACGGAATATAGTTAAAAGAAGGCTATAATAACATGCCTCAAAAATAAGATTGATTAAAGTTAGCTTAAAAATATTCTTCCGAATGGGTTTTCTATAGTTGAAGTAAATTTTACTTCAGGATTACTGTTCCACTAAATTATTATGTAAATTGTATGTTGTAAAAGCTCGTACGCGTATATACTATTTAAGCCTGCGCATACCCAATTTCTATCGATTTATAACAAGTTTCTCTTTAATTCTTTAAAAGTTCTTAAAGTATTAAGTTTAAAAAAATATATTTTTTAACATAATTTGTATGCATATGTCATGCCAAAAGTTTATTATTTGAAATTCCCTAAATAGAAAAAAAATCAGAAAAGAAACTCCGAAAATTATTAAAAAACAGGTTTTTTTCTGTTTTTTAATGTGTTATAAGCATGACAAAAATCACAGTGCATCTTTAAATGCAATTAAAGCATTTGTCGAAAGATTTTTGCTCTATTTAAAACGAGCCGCGTTTTATTAAATATTTTGACCATTTTCGCTATATTTTTAACGTTTTTTTAATATTAGCGCGCTTCCTCTAACATTCGTATTGACATACGAGTATCTCCCTTTCAAACCATCTTTGAATGCTTACTACGGGGCCTTAAATTATCATATTCATTATTCATGTATTTGTCACAGATTAATAATCAATTTTTTGTCACAGATTTCGGATAAATCCATAAATTAAACACTTAACGTCTCTTATAGAAGTTAAATCTCCCAGGGTATTCACAACGACTTGATATTTTTTTGAAATTCAAAAACTGTCAAACTTTGAGCTCTGGCCTTGTGAAATTTGTGAAGCCATTTTCCTCTGAAATTTTTAATGCATAATAGCCACTTCCTTACATATTTATTGTTGTAGCCGAAAACCACACACAATATATTTTTTAACATTCATAAAAAACTGTATTTTTTCTCTTATCTTACATCTCGTATAAAAAAATGTAAGTTACCCAATCGAAAAAAACATTTGTCGCCTTTAAATTATTGTTTCTCATTAAACAAATCACTTCCCTAACTGACTACATTTACCTACATATTTGTTGTATAGGTAAATATTTTTTTCCACTCGATTAAAAAATTAAGTGACAGTAGGTATTTAATATAATACTTTTTTTCTAATATTTTTGTTTTAGTTTCGTATAAAGTGGTAAATACAATTTATAAAAAAACATCGGCAAGAAATTTAAAAAATATAAATATTTTTTAAATTCCATTTCGTCCGTTTGTAAAATCTACAAGATTATTTAACTTGCTTTCAAAAACAGCATCTCATTCAGGGATACGTTAAAAAACAGCGAATCTGTTTGAAATTGATTGTCAAGCAGTACGATGTTATTTTGTCTAGGCCCGTGGGGTAATGATTTATTTAATAAATAAATTATTATAATGGAAATGTGGTGTCACCGCGCTACGGCAACAGATTGACCTGGTTGTTTCATTCTCTGCGTTGGTTACTACTACTACAGCAAGTAGCTACTTGCACTTGATATCATCGCGAATACTTCAATGTCACCACATCACTACATAACAACCTTCTGCCACGGTTGTGTGACACAACAATCACTGAACACCCTGTAATGACATTTTCATATTATCTTTCACCAATCTATGTATATTCCCTGCTTAAAAACTAGTAGTTCTAACAATATAGCTCAAGTCAAACCATATATTTCATGAAACCTTCAAAAAAGGAATTATACAATATTACAAAAAAATAGAGATAATTCTTTTGTTCAATCTCTATGTAAATAATAAAACATAGAAACCTTTCTTGATAGTTTTATATTTTATCGTACCTTTTCCATACAATCATTAGATTTTATTAGCAAATAGATTTGCCGTTTTTGAACAAATCTCAAAATCAAATACTGTCTTTGAAAGAAGATGACTTACTCTTTCAGATTTTGGTTTGAAAAATGGACATACGCAATTAAAAAAATAACACAAACGTAGTTTGAACATGTAGTTAGAAACACGCATTATAAAGTTTATTGTCACTTAATTTGTTTTCCTTTCCATCCAAACAGATAAAATACTCCTTAAAATTTTACAAATAAACATATTTTTTATGCAATTAAAAAATATCACGAACATAGCTAAAGTTTTTTATATCGCTTTCTGATGTCTTTTTTTGTAAATTGAATTAACCTTTTAAATATAGTTAAAACACATTTAACTAAATAAACGTATTTTAAAGGTTATTGTCACATATTTGTTTCGTTTTATATTACAGTTATTTTAAAAAATGGCAAACCTTGACCGGGCGAACTCCTTAGCAGTTTTTTTAATTAATTTTTAATTAAAAGGGAGAGTCTACTGAATACTTCTAAATTTAAATTAAAACGGAGCGTCTACTGAATACTTCAAATCAAATCAAATCAAATCAAATCAAAAATTATTTATTGTAAAATTAAAATTACAAAAGGTATAGCTTATGGGTAGACCCCATTTCTTCCAGCTAACTTCTAAATTTAAATAAAAAGGGAGTGTCTACTGAATACTTCTAAATTTAAATTAAAATGGAGCGTCTACTGAATACTTCTAAATTTAAATAAAAAGGGAGTGTCTACTGAATACTTCTAAATTTAAATTAAAATGGAGCGTCTACTGAATACTTCAAATCAAATCAAATCAAATCAAATCAAAAATTATTTATTGTAAAATTAAAATTACAAAAGGTATAGCTTATGGGTAGACCCCATTTCTTCCAGCTAACTTCTAAATTTAAATAAAAAGGGAGTGTCTACTGAATACTTCTAAATTTAAATTAAAATGGAGCGTCTACTGAATACTTCTAAATTTAAATAAAAAGGGAGTGTCTACTGAATACTTCTAAATTTAAATTAAAATGGAGCGTCTACTGAATACTTCAAATCAAATCAAATCAAATCAAATCAAAAATTATTTATTGTAAAATTAAAATTACAAAAGGTATAGCTTATGGGTAGACCCCATTTCTTCCAGCTAACTTCTAAATTTAAATAAAAAGGGAGTGTCTACTGAATACTTCTAAATTTAAATAAAAAGGGAGTGTCTACTGAATACTTCTAAATTTAAATTAAAATGGAGCGTCTACTGAATACTTCTAAATTTAAATTAAGAGGGAGCTTCTACTGAATACTTCTGAATTTAAATTAAAAGGGAGCGTCTACTGAACACTTCTAAATTTAAATTAAAAGGGAGCGTCTACTGAATACTTCTAAATTTAAATTAAAAGGGAGCGTCTACTAAACACTTCTAAATTTAAATTAAAAGGGAGCGTCTACTGAATACTTCTAAATTTAAATGCAAAGTGAAAGTTTGTTGCTTTTCTCTTTCTAAACTCTTTGTATTATAGGTCTGACCGTAAATAAACCACCCACGGTCTGACCATCAAGGAAAAGTAGATAATAGTATAAGAAATATGTTTAAGGTCATTCGTACACGAAGATACTTACAAGCGACTCTAGTTTTGCGAGAGTAGCATACGCGCCGCTCCTGACTATCCGCTATTTTATGTTTCTAGTGTTCGTATAGGCCACGACGCGTGTATGACGTCAGTCGCACGCTACGGACAGTCCTGGTAGCACGCGACGCGAGTTGCATTTGGGTCCACTACTCGCCCGAACATGATTTGAATGTTATATTTGTTCTAGAGGAGGGAAAATATCTATGTTTATATAACTATAATATACTGGAATACGTTAGAAAGGATTCAGCGGAAAATGCGTGAATTGAGGTTGGAAAGAAAAACCAATTTGACATCGTTCTCATCAACTTTCTTGACGGCGACAAATGCGTTACAATTAACATTTATTTAGTTGTATGATTGTAGACAAAACCTTATTTACATCGTTTTTTATGCAATTAAGAAGAACGATATTATTGTCATCGTCACTGGAGACACTTGATATCGTATTAATTCCACGACTGCACTTGAAAAATGACCAGTATAATTCCTGTAGCGCCTTGTACTGAAACCAGCTTCATAAGAGTAGCATATCTTTATGCTACTTGTGGCTGCGTCACAGTCACGTAGCTTGTAAGTATATCTGTGTACGAAGGACCTAATGAGGAAATTTCGTTTGGTGACAGATACAGCACTACGTGTCCCGAATGGTTTTAAAATGACTACTATTGATCGTAGAACTTTTTTTTGATAATTTCAAAGTATATAATATTTAGACGACAGGTGGATTGTGACTATATTTCATTTATTCAAACAGTCCCTCATTAGTATTATCCATTATCTATATTTTATTTATCATTCCTTGTGCAAACAGATAACTTAATTCAGTAATTACGAAATACCTACACTCTCATGGCGATTGGCAGCACCTTAAAACAAAACAAAAAATATGAACTTCAATCACGAATGTAATCTTAATATAAACAAAAATCAGTGTGTAGATACGTTTGCGCTCGCAAAACTCGCAAAGTAGTCGACCCTTATCGCTGAAAAAAAAAATTTTGTTATTAGCAGGAGCATTGGTGTTTCTTATTTAGTCGGAAGTATTTAGATAGTTGTTTTGAATGGAAGAAGAAGTCGGTTACGTCTGAAGAATACTTAACACAATATCTCTGCACCGGAATGAGATGCAGAGCCGAATTTTGGCGATGGAATGTAGTTTTTCAACGGTAAAATATTGATATTGAACACAGAATTGACCGAGAAAGAAATTAGCAATACCGAAGCATCGCGCGTTCAGTAGTTTTTCATAACTATTCAAGAGTGAAAAACTTTACTTTGATCCTTTTACCTGACTTGTGTTTTTGGTACGGCTTATAGAAGTAAACCTTACCTGGAGAAAAAATAATTATTTATGAGATTTTTAATGAAAATAGAATATGGATTAATCTGAAGCAACCGGTAGGCTTTACGTTTCGTGTTACCTTAGAACCATAGAATAAAGAAGAACACCAATAATGTCTTCCCTACTTCATATTTGAATGTAAACCATTGTAGCAACTGACATAGTATACTCAAACTGACGATCACCGTGGTGGAGGGGTAAAGCTCTTGACTAGCAATCCAAGTTCCAGAGTGGAAGATACTCTCATAATCGCTCTGATGCAAGACAACTATTTAGAATTGAAACTTTCTTTGAAATGGCTTTGAAATCGTGTTTTATCACCTTTCAAAAACAGTTTTTATTTTTCGGATACGTTCAGAAATATTCCATTTATATGGATTTTTTTACAAAGCGGAAATACTCAGAACGTCTGACAGAATACGTATTTCTTTAATGTAAATTTAGTTTATGTAAATATACCTACCTACTTGTAAAAACACGGGAATACCTCAGCACAGGTGAACCACATTAAAATCATTTTCATTTTAACTTTAACACTAGTTTTTGGCCCGTTGAAGGAAAATAATTGGTTAAAAAAATATGTATGATATTGTGATGTTTGAATGTGAATGTAGCAAGGAATGCAAGACCGACCATGGGGCAAATCGTGCCTGGCGCTAGGAAAAACCTCAAGGGCGCTGATTTAGGTGTTAGGTTTGGTTAGGTTAGGTTAGGTTAGGTTAGGTTAGGTTGGGTTAGGTTAGGTCAGGCGCCTGCACAGGGCCGGTCTTAAAAAAGTGTATACATACACTCGTAACTATACAATATTTGAATGTGGAAGCAAGGAGTGCATGCCAACCCTTATAGCTTTTAGCCCGTTTTAACTAACGGAGGTGATTAAATTTTGGACTTTTTGAATGTTTAATATTTTGGAAATTGAACTTTTTTGAAATTTACGCGATTCTAACTGCCGAGCTAAACACCAAATTATGGGAAAGGAACGGGGCAACTGCAAATGGTGCGAAAAGCCGCTTGCTTCGTTGCTTCGTTCCTTTCCATTTACGTATACGTATTATATCAAATAGAAATAAAATGAGTGTTGTTTGTTTGTTGCAGGGGATGCGGCGGTGTCGGCGGCGGGGGCGGCGGCGGGGCGGCGCGGCGGGCGGGCGGGCGCGCGGGCGCGGCGCACTCGGACGAGCAGCTGTCCAGTCAGTCGGGCGCGGGCTGCGGCAGTGTGCGCGTCTCTCTGGACAACACCAACACGTGCTGCACGGACAGCCTGGTCACAGCGCTTGATGACGAGACGCTGCTTCTAGGCGACGCCGACATGGCGACTCCCGCCACCAAGAATCACGGCGGAAGCACGGGGAAGGTGCACTTTGACGAGGTGTCCCTCTACGGGACCCCCGTGGAGGCTGCGCCCCCCGGCCCGCCGGACCCCAAGCAGAGCTTCCTCAAGAACCATCTGCAGGCTCTGTTCCAACCCACGGACAATAAGCTGGCCATGAAGCTGTTCGGTTCCAAGAAGGCGCTCATGAAGGAGAGGATCCGACAGAAAGCGGCTGGTCACTGGGTCATCCACCCTTGCAGCAGTTTCAGGTGAGTCCCCTCTCAATAAAACACATCAAATGTCTTTTTCTTCCAGAGCGTGAAAACCCGCGAAAAATCACATCTCTTCTGTGAAAAGTTACAGTGCTAAAGTGAAAAAAAGTGTTATATTTTATGTGTAGTGTCTTATTTTATTGAAACTTAATTCAGTTTCTTCGGAAAATCTTTTGAAAGTCAAGATATTTCCGCTGAAATCGTCTACCCTCCAAACTTATATTTTTTCTTCGTGATTTAAAGAAAATATTACAAAACGTTAAGTGTTTTGTGCAAATTTTTCTATTAACTAGACGATTAAGTTTTATTCATGATTAAACGGTATGTAATTAATTTTGTAATTGAATACGGAAAATTCTTACCGCTGAAATCCTTCGTGAAGTTCTTTACCTAAAACATTCAGAAGTTAAGTCAATTATAATGAAATGGACTTGAAGTGAAATATACTAAAACTGCGCTTTACAACTGTTATATTATTAAATTTTTTTCTTCATAATTCAAGAGTCTTAATATGATTTTCTTTAAAATCTAATTTAAACTCAATTCATTCTCTCGTAAAAATCTTTAAAACATAAACTAATTGCCGCTGAAATCGTTACTTATGGTAAATATACTGAAATTTTGTACAATATCATTTTATTAAAACAGTTGCAGTTGTAAAACAACGAGAAGTAAATATTTCAGTTT
Organism: Hesperophylax consimilis; assembly: GCF_061612785.1. Lineage (NCBI taxonomy): Eukaryota > Metazoa > Arthropoda > Insecta > Trichoptera > Limnephilidae > Hesperophylax > Hesperophylax consimilis. Next base: position 33,951,717 of record NC_142848.1, read on the forward strand.
TAGAAATTGAAAATAATGCATTTTAATAGTTATTTCGTTAAAATTAAAACCGATTGTTCACTTGGCTACCGTTGTTATTGATGTCAAAAAATTATGGTTAATTATTTTTCTTTTCTTATTTTACCCAAAATGTGAACGAACCCATGATCCTAAGATAGGTTATTAGGTTGTTAGTTTGGGTTAAAGTGCAAAATAAATAAAGAAGTAGCATAAAAAACTATTGTAATCTTATTTTGTAACAATTTAGCGTGAATAAAAAACGTCAAATTGTCATTTTTACGAAATAACTAATTTCCATTTTCCATTTCAGGAAACTGAAATAATAACTTCTCATTGTTATCTATACACAGTATTTTCCCTATTTTATGAATATTTACCTAAGTTATTGATCTAAGTTTTCTACCTACTACACAAAGAAATTTTATTCGTGATCTAAAGATTAGATTACAAAATTACAATCCAATATTTAATTACGAAAATGTTGCGTGATTATATGTGGCTTTATTATTGTGGGAAATGCAGCAACGCACGCTGTTTGTTCTACTAATAAACTGTCCCGTTGCAAATCTAGCTAAGGTTAAATTTGCGTGGCAGTACAGTGTATTGACTAGACTATCAAATTCGTAATAATTTAGAATTAATCTGTACGGACCTCGTGATGTTGTCTCTGGTCTCCGTTGCATGTTTTAAGTGGTGTGGTTTTGTAGTAATATACAAAAATTACGACGTAACGTTGTTACGTAGTGTAAATTTGGCGCCGAAAAATTCAATCGATTGTTTTAAAAATATGTATTTTTTAAACAACAACGCACTGCAAATTTATAATTTTGAACAATTTTGTGAAGGTTCTCTTTTGAGAGAATTTAAAATCAGTAGTATCGGAAGCAGTTCTATGAGAAAAAAAATTTTCCTGAAAAAATTTATTTGATTTATCGAAACTATTTTGTGTTTTATGTAAATAAAACGAATTGACTTTCTAATTAGTAATAGTTTTGTGTAAAAACCATAAAAAGGAGATAAAAAAGTATTTCATAACACTCAATAATATATCATTAAACAATATAATTTCCTTGTATACGAGCGTGATATTTTCAAAATTGGAAATGATTGTGTAGAAAAGTACGAAAAAAACCTTTTAAAATCCAGGTAAGAGGTAAATTGGGAACCTGCCTATAATACATTTTACAAGAATATTATTTTAGTTTTATTAATTAAGGACGGGTTGTTTCGGAGAATTTGAACAATTCATCAAATTTCAACGTGAATTTTCAAGTTCTGTGAATGATTTTTTCAAGTTCTGTTTTTATTTAAGTTTTGTCAAGCAACTAGCCTATAATGATATAATACCAGAACTTGAATGGGACTGTCACAGAACCCGAAAATGAACTTTGAAATTTGATGAATTGTTCAAATTCTCCGAAACAACCCGTCCTAAGTGTTAAGTTATTCAATAATAATTAATTAAGTGTAATATTTTTTGAGAAAAAAATCTCGATTTTCGTATTGGTAAGTCAAGTAAACTCATAATTTTTCACTGGAAATAACTAGTATAAAAATACCGAAAACATCCTATCTCTTTATTTACTCACACTTTTCAAAATATGTTCTTTTAATACATGAGTAGGTACCTACATACCCTTTGACAATTTAATACGTAAGTAGGTACCTACACACTCTTTGACTATTCAATACATAAGTAGGTACCTACATACCCTTTGACAATTTAATACTTAAGTAGGTACCTACATACTCTTTGACAATTCAATACATAACTAGGAACCTACAATACCTACATACCCTTTGACAATTTAATACGTAAGTAGGTACCTACATACTCTTTCACAATTCAATACATAAGTAGGTACCTACATGCCCTTTTACAATTTAAAAAATTATATATCTTGTATAACTTAGTGTTTTTCAATTCATTTGATTTTTAAATACGTATGGAGTGATTTTATCACTGATATCAAGATTAAATAAGCAAGTAATTTTATGTCAAAATATGTAATTCTAGTGCAGACCCGTGAAAAATCAAGGGATAGTCTGAATTCTCAATAAATCAGTTCCAATTTTGTAAATGACAAAATTTAAATAATTTTCCATTAATATATTATATCGTAGGTAGGCACATCGGTTATCTGAATTCTTCAAATTCAATGCAAATTTCAGTTCAATGAACCAGAATTACGCAGGACGCACCGACAACCGAAATTAGTACTTTTGATAACTTTGGTATTAGTAATACCGACCTATTTTAAAATGTTTTTTTTTCTTAAAATAATAAGTACCAACTTACTCAAGCGATTTTTTGTATAAAACATCAAGTTTACTAAAACATTTTTGAGCGGCACTGGTCATACACATAATGTGCCAAATTATAAACGGCAAAATCTAAGTGGATTCATTGGCTTAAATATATATTTTTTTATGTATATGAAATATATATACAAATATATATATAACCAATCGCTCAAGTTGCTAAAATATTATCTAGTAATTAATTAGTACTGATATTCAGTAATAGATAACAGTTATTCAGTTATAATACCGGTTGATAATATTATGGATTTGCAGTTTAAGCAAACACACATGCTCAAATTGCAAAAGTTATAATTAAAAAGGGTCAAAACGTTCACGTTAGCTAATTTTCACGGCGGCGATAAAAATATAATCCACGCAAAATAAATTTTTACAGTAAAAAATAATTATTTTCGCGGTCGTGCGCCATCAAAGTTTATCAAGTAATGAAAAACAACAACGTGTCGAATAGCCAATAATCATTAGAAGTTATATGTATTCCTGTTTGGATTATCTTTTAAATTACAATTAAAAACATTTAGTAACGTGCCTAGAAATTTCTGGAGAAAAAAAAATGTTGTTTTTTTTTTTTTTTTTTATATTACCGGTAAACCGGTTGTTTATTAACATCAATGGTTATTTACAAATCATGTGCGCTACCCGACTCACTAGATAATTTCTGTTCTGAGCCGGGTAGCAGTATCATTACATATAGTTTTGTAAACAAATCAGGGCTTAATAAAAAATACAAAAGAATACATGAAATAATCTAGATATAAAGTATTATGTACATGTATAAAAATAATGGAACAATCTTTAGTGTGAGAGTTCTTATTGAGATGGAGTAGCCCATAAAAACCTGTCATATGTATAAAGTAAAGTTGTGTTTAAAAATAAAAATAAGTAAGAAAAATAATTTAGCAATTGCACGTAAAACATTAGAAACAGTATAATAGTCTGTGTATGTGTAAAAAATAAAATAAAATGTAATAATAACACACTCAATGGCTTAATATAAATGATGTACCCATAGTAAATACATTGCAAGAAGGAAAGAAAAATGCAATAAAGAAAAAAGAGAGAGAGAAAAAGAGTATTCAAAATATAGGAGACACATTATGACATGACCGGTCGGTGGCCGAGTTGACATCGCGTTTGGGTCCCACCCAGGCGTAGTGTGTTCAATTCCTCGGCTGGCTAAGTCCTCCATCACAACACAAGCAACATTTTCAGCTTACTGTGGTGGTAGAAGGAGATTTTCAAATTTTATCAGGTTATTCGTAACCTGGGAATGTTTGACTTTCTTTTAAAAAAAAAACATTAGAAACCATTTTCGGTGTAAAAATTACATTTACTTAAAATTTGACACATGAGTCACCATTCGAGAGCTTTTGCAGATTTCAGGTTGACAGTTGACAGGCATGGAAGTAGCAGAGGAAGGGTGAAAGTAGATTTAATGCTGTAGAAATGGGATCCCTATTGTAAAATCATGTATGATCGTGTGAGAAATTTGGAGATTCTCAAAAAATGCAACGCTGATGTAAGCGTAATGCGTAAGATTAATAAAGGGACGCTTGAATGGTTTGGGCATGTAGAGCGAACGTTCGATGAAAGGAGAATAATGTGACGAGAATTTGAAAGGTGGAAGAAGTCAGTACGCCCGAGGAAGACATTACACGATTGAGTGCACGTGATAGAGTGAGTCGGGCCATAAGAGTCAGAAAAATAGAATAGTATGTGTGTCACGATGTATGAATGTGAATGAGGCAAGGAGTGTGTGCCAAGACCGAGTAGTTTTGCGGTCTATCCTCTCTGTCTACCCTTGCGGAAACTGCATCATGGTTAGTAAGTTATTGGCTCTCTTTACTGATTAAATCAATATACGAAAGCGAATTTTTCTTTTAATGGTTACGGTCGCTTGGTTTTTTACCCATTGGCAATGTTATCAAATCGTAATATATTATTATTTACGTCGTTAAACTTGATTCATAATTTTCCACGCTTTGCAATGTGTGTTTACAAAACATTATATTGAAAAGTGTTTTTGTTTTTCTTTCCATGGCTAATATTTTTGCTTGGAATGGTCAACATAAACAAATTGAAGGATTTTAATATTTTTTTTGATTAAGTAGAATTAAATAAGAAATGATAAAATTATGTGAAAAAAAATAAAAATTAATAGTTAATTTAACTATCCCATGCTTTCTATCATACATATGGCCAATATTTTTAGGAAAATTTTGATTTTGATTCTCTTTAATGATTTGAAATTAAATAAAACTGTCTTAGCTTAATCCAATATATCAGAAATGTGTTTATTTTATGCCAATTAACTTCATAACACGTAATAATGATTACATCAAACAAGAATAGATCAAATAAAACGTGTTCCCTGATGAATAATGTGGCAATATTACTATATACATAATTTTATAATTGTGGAGTGCTGAACTTAGATATAGAGTGTAGATTATAAAGGGTCTCCTAATACGAGTAACTACAACTTGTTTTCGTTAAATATGTCAACACATTTTTCAAAAGATTTTTTAGAATTTATTTGCATAATAATGCAATTTAAGCATTATCAGAAGTCATAAGTGTATTGCTTTTAAAAGCCCTTAACCATACAGCACACACTTATTATCAGAAGTCAGAAGTGTATCGCATCGTAAAGCCCTTTACCATACAGCACACACTTATTATCAGAAGTCAGAAGTGTATTGCATCGCAAAGCCCTTTACCATACAGCACACACTTATTATCAGAAGTCAGAAGTGTATCGCATCGCAAAGCCCTTAACCATACAGCACACACTTATTATCAGAAATCATAAGTGTATTGCATCGCAAAGCCCTTTACCATACAGCACACACTTATTATCAGAAGTCAGAAGTGTATCGCAACGCAAAGCCCTTAACCATACAGCACACACTTATTATCATAAATCAGAAGTGTATCGCATCGCAAAGCCTTTAACCATACAGCACACACTTATTATCAGAAGTCAGAAGTGTATCGCATCGCAAAGCCCTTAACCATACAGCACACACTTATAATCAGAAGTCAGAAGTGTATCGCAACGCAAAGCCCTTAACCATACAGCACACACCTATTATCAGAAGTCAGAAGTGTATCGCAACGTAAAGCCCTTTACCATACAGCACACAATTATTATCAGAAGTCAGAAGTGTATTGCATCGCAAAGCCCTTTACCATACAGCACACACTTATTATCAGAAGTCAGAAGTGTATCGCATCGCAAAGCCCTGAACCATACAGCACACACTTATTATCAGAAATCAGAAGTGTATTGCTTTTAAAAGCCCTTAACCATACAGCACACACTTATTATCAGAAGTCAGAAGTGTATCGCATCGTAAAGCCCTTTACCATACAGCACACACTTATTATCAGAAGTCAGAAGTGTATTGCATCGCAAAGCCCTTTACCATACAGCACACACTTATTATCAGAAGTCAGAAGTGTATCGCATCGCAAAGCCCTTAACCATACAGCACACACTTATAATCAGAAGTCAGAAGTGTATCGCAACGCAAAGCCCTTAACCATACAGCACACACCTATTATCAGAAGTCAGAAGTGTATCGCAACGTAAAGCCCTTTACCATACAGCACACAATTATTATCAGAAGTCAGAAGTGTATTGCATCGCAAAGCCCTTTACCATACAGCACACACTTATTATCAGAAGTCAGAAGTGTATCGCATCGCAAAGCCCTTAACCATACAGCACACACTTATTATCAGAAATCAGAAGTGTATTGCTTTTAAAAGCCCTTAACCATACAGCACACACTTATTATCAGAAGTCAGAAGTGTATCGCATCGTAAAGCCCTTTACCATACAGCACACACTTATTATCAGAAGTCAGAAGTGTATTGCATCGCAAAGCCCTTTACCATACAGCACACACTTATTATCAGAAGTCAGAAGTGTATCGCATCGCAAAGCCCTTAACCATACAGCACACACTTATTATCAGAAATCAGAAGTGTAGCGCATTGCAAAGCCCTTAACCATACAGCACACACTTATTATCAGAAGTCAGAAGTGTATTGCATCGCAAAGCCCTTAACCATACAGCACACACTTATTATCATAAATCAGAAGTGTATCGCATCGCAAAGCCCTTAACCATACAGCACACACTTATTATCAGAAATCAGAAGTGTAGCGCATTGCAAAGCCCTTAACCATACAGCACACACTTATTATCAGAAGTCAGAAGTGTATTGCATCGCAAAGCCCTTTACCGTACAGCACACACTTATTATCAGAAGTCAGAAGTGTATCGCATCGCAAAGCCCTTAACCATACAGTACACACTTATTATCAGAAGTCAGAAGTGTATCGCATCATAAAGCCCTTAACCATACAGCACACACTTATTATCAGAAGTCAGAAGTGTATCGCAACGCAAAGCCCTTAACCATACAGCACACACTTATTATCATAAATCAGAAGTGTATCGCATCGCAAAGCCTTTAACCATACAGCACACACTTATATTTTTGAGTGAATTGATGATTTCACAGAACAAGAAATCACTGAAATTATCAATTCACTCAAAAATACACACTCCACGGGAGTTGACAATATATCCACTAAACTAATTAAACACCTTAAACCAATCATTGCTAAGCCCCTTGTATACATCACAAATCTAAGTTTTCGAACTGGCCTTTTCCCAAACACTCTAAAACATTCAACAATTATTCCTATCTTTAAATCAGGGGACAGATCAATCGTCAATAACTATAGACCAATATCTCTACTGAGTCCAATCTCTAAAATAATCGAAAAAACAGTAAAACAAAGGCTCTACAAGTTTCTCGAAGAAAATAAAATCCTGTCAAAAAACCAATACGGCTTCCGCAAAGGTCTTAGTGCATCAGATGCAATTGCAGCTTTTACTAAGTTAATTTCTGATAACCTCGATAAAAGTCGCAAGCCCCTCGCTGTATTCTTGGATCTGGCTAAAGCCTTTGACACTGTATCTCACCGCATACTTTTTAAAAAACTCTCACAGATAGGATTAAAAGGTGTTCCTCTTAAATGGTTTGAGAGCTATCTAACAAATAGGTCCCAGTCAACTATTATTAACTCCGCTAAAGAGTATAGAAGTACAAGTTTGCCAATCACATATGGCGTGCCCCAAGGCAGTGTGTTGGGCCCACTTCTGTTTCTAATATACATTAACTCGTTATGCAATTTGGATACTGGTGGCACTATAATATCTTTTGCCGATGATACGGTTATCATATTTGCAGATGAAAATTTGAATTCAGCATTTGAAAAAGCAAATCATGGTATAAATGAAATAAAACACTGGTTAGATTCCAACCTCCTCACTCTAAATATTGAGAAAACTAAATACTTACTTTTTTCCATACGCAAACCTAATCTCCCTCAAAACTATCATAAACTTGCCATACATTCATGTTCACAGAACTTCAACATGGCTACATCACCTCACAAAAATTGTTCATGCGATAACCTTATAATATCAAACGAAATTAAGTACTTGGGGGTCATTATAGACAATCAACTGCGATGGGAGGCCCATATAAATTCTACAACAAAAAGGCTTCGCAAATTATGCTACATTTTCTACTCTCTCAGATCTATCCTTAACCTACAAACACTAAGATGTGTATACTTTGCACTTTTTCAATCAATTACTACATATGGTATAGTGGGATGGGGAGGTTGTGCAAAAACGATTCTTCATCCCATGGTTTTAATTCAAAAACTGTTACTAAGGATAATATTCAAATGTAAGCCAACAAACCCATCAGAACCACTTTTTAGAAAACTCAGAATATTAGATATTCGACAATTACATGTTAAGACCATTCTCATATACATACGGAAAAATGACTTGGTGAATAAAACACAACAAAAAATTAACACCCGTTACTCGTCACACCTAAAATGTAAAATTCCCCAAACGAAAACAGCTTTCGCCCAGCGGCAGTTTTCTTATATTGCTCCCAAAATATTCAACTCGCTGAGTATTGATATCAGAAAATCAAAAACTCACAATTTGTATGTCATAAGTGTTCAAAATTGGTTATTTATAAATGGAAGGAACTTTTTCAAGGAATGCCTGCCATCATTAAATTAAGCTCATTTTCTTTATTAGTCATTTTTGTTTTTCATTCAATTCTGTATAGAAAAAAGTTTAATAATTAATTAATTAATCTTTATTTTCATTATTTCAACAAGTTCATTTTCATAATTTCTACTTTATTTTCATTATTTTAACAAGTAAAGTAACCTATTTATTTGCTGATTGTGTTCATTTTATCTCATTGATATCAACAGTTTAAAATACGGTTGATGTACACTTGAGCAATCTACTGAACTGGGAACCAGTTAAAGTGTCACCTATTATACACATACATTGCATGTAAGAAAAAAAATACTTAGATTAACAAGTTATCAAATATTACATTTATATAATTATATAAACCTATGTATATAAATTTCGACTACCATAATACGGGCGTGTGTCTAGTGTGGTAGTCGAAAAGCATGTAAAAACTGTACACATTAATATTTCATGAATAAAGGAAAAAAAAAATAAAAAAAAAAAAAAAAAATTATCAGAAGTCAGAAGTGTATCGCATCGCAAAGCCCTTAACCATACAGCACACACTTATTATCAGAAGTCAGAAGTGTATCGCAACGCAAAGCCCTTAACCATACAGCACACACCTATTATCAGAAGTCAGAAGTGTATCGCAACGCAAAGCCCTTAACCATACAGCACACACATATTATCAGAAGTCAGAAGTGTATCGCATCGCAAAGCCCTTAACTATACAGCACACACTTATTATCAGAAGTCAGAAGTGTATCGCATCGCAAAGCCCTTAACCATACAGCACACACCTATTATCAGAAGTCAGAAGTGTATCGCAACGCAAAGCCCTTAACCATACAGCACACACTTATTTTTAGACATATTATATGAAGTTACAACTGGATTTTCCTCTGTCATTTGGAATCTCCTATAATATATTTTTCATTATAAACTACCAAAGTAGTCTGTAAGCAGAATAATTATTAAATATGGAACCATAAAGTCAAATACAATTATGTAAAAATATCATTTTGAATTTCACTTTTGTTTTGAAAGCGGAAACTGATCCACTTACCGAAATCATATTTACCTGCAATTCAGCAGATAGTTGTCGATGACAATGCATTCTATCCATTTTTAGTGGCACTCATGCACAAACACCCGCATTTCTCTGAAGTAGGATGACATAATAAAAATTAAAGCAGTTAATGTACGAAATAAATCTCGGAATCATCCAATCAGGATCCAGCTTAAATAATAGCGCGGTTCACTCATTAGTTTAGTCAGTGCATGGGGAGGATGGTTCATTCCTCAGTCAAACCAAAAAAATGTCCGTATTAATAAATATATGTGTTATTGCAATACGTTTGATTTTTTTAAGTTTATTTTTATGCAAATTATTTTAAAGACTGCAGAAAAAATTACAACTGCACCTATTTCATTGTAACGACTCTTTATTGTTGATATTATTAAAAAACACGTGGACTTTATAACGTCAAGCTCAATAAACTGTGTTAATAAATGTTATAATCATTTTGTTCTCTGTACAATTTTATACAACAGTCAAGCGAAATAGTACACTTTTTACAAAACAAGTTTTTTATGAAATCGAATGTGCAAAAAAAATAAATGAAAATTGTTTCAATTTCGCAAGTCGCCATTAAAAGTGAAATTAACTTTCGTAGTTTTGTCATTCGGAATAACAAAGCATGAAATAAAATGCAACATGAACTAACATGGTTAAAGACATAAATAAGAGTAGAACTCAAAATTTCTTAATTAATTAAATAAATAAGCGATAAGCGGTGCGCGTAGACCAGATTTAATAGTTTTAGTTAGACCGTTGGGAGCGTTGGTGGTCAATTGGAGGTAAACAAATTGGAACCTATTTTTCGCTCTAAATAAAGTCACTATCCGCGTCTGTCTGTGGGCTTAGTTCTTCTAAACTACTAAACGGATTTTGTTAGGGTTTTCACTGTCAGTTAGAGAATTTCTTCCGAAAGGTTTGTATGTATAATACACGCATGTTATGTTTATATTAGTAGAGAAAAGACGTAAAAAATATCTTTGGGCGCTTACATTGCTGAAAAGGCCTACAGAAAAGTCCATGGTATATGTCTATCTCCTAAGGGGTTCCATGATAACTCAACACAGTGACAAAACAACACACTTTTAAAAAGTGATATAAATTTTTTAGAACCGATGAAAAAAAAAAAATTAACCTAACCTAACCTAACCTACGTAACCCAGTTAATAAAGTTTTTGTTTCATCACTTTTCATGACGTTATTTTAAAGATGTGATGAATTATCATTGTGATGATTTATCCGGTCACCCTCCTAAGGATAACCCTCAGCAACGTCTGGTACACATCAGCTAGTCTAATGTAATACTTGGTGAAACTTTTCAAAATTCCAAACATATTAATATAAATTAAAGAAAACCATAAACGTTCCACCACTAACGATTAAAACTAAGCCAAGCAGATGGCCATTAATATAGGCGGTCCCCTTTGCTATTGAAATTTGACATTAAATCAATTATGGTTTATACAGATCCGCTATTTGGCTAAGGTAGATTATTCCAACTTAACAACTACAGAACTACTATTATGTCATAATACTAAAGAGTTGTCCAAGGCCAACGCAGTAAAAAATATAGACCTTAACACTTCAATGTCGGTTGTGATTTTGCCGGTTAGATTGAATAAAAATAACAAAAACAAAAACAAATTTTATGTTTGATTATTCAAGCTAATATTAGCGATTCTTAAACGAAAATTCAGAAAAAAATACGGTCGCATCTTGGACATGAACCCAGAACATTCGCATTGCCGGGACGCTGCACTACCAACTACGCCAATGGGACCATGTATCCTTCGATCATATTTAACTGTATCATACTTCGAAGAAGCACTACCAACCTTCTTTCTTTTCACCGCACATTTTTATTGGATGCTATCTTTATTTATGATCCCAAGATTCAACTCGAACTAAATGCAATCTAGACAGTGTCTTGGATAAATATATCTTATTTTTTTATTGAATGTGCGACATCTATTGACTTTTTTGCAAGTCTAGGATGAATAATTTTTTTTTAATTCCTTAATGACTATAACTTCAAGTTGTAATATTTAATTATTGATGACAATATTAGCGATCCTTAAACGAAAATTCTAAACAGAAAAATGAGAAAAAGATTCGGTCGTAACCTTTTTTTACTGATTATCGGCATAGTTTACGTAAATCTGTAAAGGTCCGTCTACACACACACTAATTTACATAAGTAAGCATGTACCTTAAGGTGGCAATACGGTATACTGCGCCAATGTATATACTAACGTATGACTTGTTAATTTGGTTCGCAATTAAATTTTAAATATTACTAGCTGTGTTCTCGGGCTTTACCCAGGGTTTTTAAAAGTCCGATGTACACTGTAATATTCCTCTATATTGATCGTCAAGTGTGCAAAATCTCATCAAAAAGTATCAACATTCTGCTTTAAGGGGTTGTGAATGTTGGATGGGGGTAGTTTTTCGAAATCTCGTGCACGGAAAAAAAATAACAATTACAATTTTTTTAAGAATCTCTTCAAATTATTGGTAATTCCTGTTAAAACGGGATTACGAATGAATTAACAGGTATCCTGATAAACTTTTAGTAAATTACGAATATATTATAATGATGTCGGGAAATATGTTCATGAAAATCCGAATATTTTTCCATTATAACAAAAATTCTTTGCATCGTATATTTATTAACAACGCAAAACGATAAAACGTTTATAAATTAATGTTTTATTAATAAGGCCTCTTAATTTATCATGAGGGCGAAAATCTATTTCTCTCCGTGTGAAATCAGATCAAGGGCGGATCCAGCTTTGGCGCCAGGGGGGGGTCACGTAGTCGTGGTCAAGTTTTTTTTTTTTTTTTAAAGAAAGACAAACATTCCCGGGTTACGAATAACCCAACAATAAACAATAACTCCTACCACCACCACAGAAAGCCGAAAATGCTTGCTTGTGTTGTGATGGAGGACTTAGGTCCGGTCAGTTACAGTTACAAGAAGTTATAATTTAATTTTGATAATAATATATACAAGTAAAAAGTAGGTATTGTTGGATATGGTAACACTAGGTATATCATTAAGATTGTCTTTTGCTCCGCAAGCCCGGGCGGCGTAGGCTCGTGTAATGTCAATTGTCAACCAATACAGTACAGATTACAATTATTAATCGTGTTCTTATTTCACCACAATATAACATGGTGTCAGGTGTGTCTTCAACATAGTATTGTGTGTAGGAATCTTGCAACTTTTTGAATTTCCTTTTCCTCGTTGTAGTTATTCGCCATCATATATAAAAGAAATGATTGCTTAAAACGTTTCCACTCGCGAACCATATCCGTAGCATTCTGCATTTGCAGAATTTGACTCGACATTATTATTGTAACACTTTGCTTGTCACGACAAAATAGACAAGTAATAACAGCTTGTTGACCGTTATTTCTTTGCTTCCTGGTAAAGAATTTGAATCGTTCAACTGTAATATTCACTGTAGGTATGAAGTGTCTATCCAGTCTATCGAAGAGTAGAATAATGCCTTCCAGCGTGCTCTTCTCAATAGTGAGGCCGAATGAATTAAAAATTTGAACTCCTTTAGGACCAATCGTGTGCAGCAAATGTTATTAATAAATGTAAGTACTGTACTTCCATATTTAAGAGGAATATAAACGCTGGAAATATTTCGATTCTTGTGCTTTATAAATTTTAAAACCGAGCGCCTTGCACCGTCATATTTTGGCCTGATTTGCACGAGGCAAGTCATTTGAAATAAATATTGTTGCCATGACGCGGTGCTTGCAATACGTAAGAAGCGCCCAGCGAGATCTCCGTTCGCCGATGCTTCCATACGCTTGTTAATACCTTGTTACCTGGTGGATGAATACCGTCCATTCTATTTTGCCAGCAGCGGCCGAGCCGGCAGCGTAGTCAATATTATCGACAATCCTCAAACTATGGGGAACGCTAATAAAAGTAAATATTTATAAAATTTGAATTGATTTTATTAAAAAAACTTACGAGTCTAACCCCAGCCTTAGAACATTAACAAATAACATTAGAGTTTAAACACACATACACTGGCATAATGAAGAAACTGATTAGATTACTTACCATTTCTTGTAATGAATTGAATTTGCAGCAACAATTTTTAAGAACACTATTACTTATATTGGAACTTATTTTTTTTAACTTAGTAAACAAATAAAAGTAAACACTTCATTAATAAAGTTTCGTCGTTCCGATTGAGGTTAGGTTTTGTTAGACGCTAGACGTTAGTCGAAACAAAGCGCGCGCAAGCGTCACACGTGGTTACACGAAATGTGTCATAATAATATGAAAGGTGGCGGCCGAAGCGCGCGCCGGTTGCGGTGCGCGGTGACGCGGTAACATTCGAATTTTCGATGCGTTCGTTCCCGAATAATGCGTTTGCCGTCAAACAAAGTATCATATTAAATTAATTAAATATTGAAAGTACTTAAATAAAATTTATATTGTGACAAAAAATATATAAAAACATTATGTTTAACAATTTTAATTAGTGGTCCACCTAGGTCCTGGATGGGCCCAGGACCTAGGTAGTCATGACCCCCCCTGGGCTGGGGCCCAGGGGGGGGGTCATGACCACCGTGACCCCCCCCCTGGATCCGCCACTGAATCAGATACCTTTCTCTTGCTTAAAGCCAAGTGCAAAATATCAATGTCTCTCCGTGTGTAATCAGATGAAACATTCAAGTGAAACTATGGTATTCCCAATAGAGGTATGTTGTGAGAAGGGGAAGAAGATGGGAAGATGAAGATGAGGAAGTACATATTCATAGCTGGTCACCAAATGTGGCTAAATCCAATTCTGATTATTGTTCTTACACCTGCACCGGGGCGATATTGAGAGTATTTTATTTTAAATGTATAAATTTTAAAATAACACAAATTCATCAAATAAAATTTGACCTTCGGATTTCTAATCGAAAGCCTTACCTCTCGATCACCGAGGCCGTCATCAGTTATTTGTCTTAAATTAAATAAATCTCTCATTTTTCGATTTGTTTTACTTTGTCATTCATGCTAACCACCTTATTTATGTAAATAATTTTACTAAAATTAAAATATGTTTTAGAATAAGAGTAAGAAATCCAAATTTAATAGTCATATACAGACCGTTTAAAATGAACTGTAATATTTGATATTATTCATAAAGATACAACCAAGTCAGCTCCCCACGTGAATCTTATAAATAGTTACATTGAACTAACCTATTTTTTACTTTAAATAAGTTATCATTGAAATTGATTTTATTTTTCTTGTTTCATAATCTATATTATGGAACGCGAGTAATATATTTTATCATTTCGAAATTGTAACCAAACTGGCTCATACATATTGTGCATGTAGAATTCAATCAATATTAATTTATTCCACTAAATGTTTACGGTTAGTAAACTTGTTGCCTCGAATATTCCAGTCAACAACTAACATACATCGAAATAAATTAATTCATATCATTTCTGTTTATATAATGTCTATCTTTATGTGTGTTTAATATTAAAATGCATTACTCAATTAGTAGGTCAGAAAATGTATTTACTAATAAACCATTGCATCTGTTTGTTTTTAACCCATTTTAACGGGTTTAACACATTAAGTGGTGTGGTGAACAAAACTGTTTTAAGTCCAGGGGACAAATTTTAACCCATCAAGTGGTGTGGTGAACAAAACTATCATAAGTCCTGCGGACAAATTTTAACCCATTAAGTGGTGTGGTGAACAAAAGTATTTAAGTCCTGGGGACAAACTTTTTTTAAAATGACTTATAACTTTTAATCGTTATGGTTAATATTAAATACCATCTTTAAAAAAATATTTTTATCCCAAATCTTTATAAGAATCAGATTTATTATGTAAAATAAAATAAAAAAACAGTAATATTTTCACTGTCGAACACTGCAAATTTCCTTTCCAAAAACATAATGTCTAAAACAAATGACGGCCTCCGTGGTCGAGGGTTAATGCTCTCGAATAGCAAACTGGAGGTCGCGGGTTCCAATAGCGGCGTGCGCAAGTAAATTTTATTTCGTTTCGTGGAAGATACTCTCAGTATCGCCCAGGTGTAAGACCATCATTCAGAATAGAAACATTTCTTGAAATTGCTGTGGCCGTGTTTGGTGACCAGATCTGAATAGGCAGGTACTTCCCGACCTTCCTCTTCTACATCTCCTTCCCCTCCCCACTAACTTCAGCCTTACAACATACCTACCCCAATAGGGGATGCTATAGTCTCACTGGCTCCAGTCGGTTGGAAGCAGATGAGGCACGTATGTGGTTTAACACAAAAATAATTATATTTAAAATTCCCAAAATAAGATATCTTCATTACAAAAATTATATTTTCTTATGATACATGATCTTTTAAAACTTGTGTTAACTAAACACCAATAACTTTGAACAAAAAATTGTGAAAATAGGTAAAGTTACGTGTATTTTTGCACATCTTTCACAGTCAGGGATTGAATCTATGCAACGATCACCCGAGGACAGTATAACAATCTTTTGTCCCAGCTCCGGACCCACTGTCCTTGTGTGCAGAGTAGTTTGGAAGAGAGGACAATGAACCAAGGCACTGTCCCAGAGATAGACGGGCAAGCTATCTCCGTAAGGTAGTGTCTTACCCCCAATACCTCACCCGGCCGCGTGTAAACGCGTATTGGCAAGACAGTAGGACAATATCCAGTCAGCGTACGTATCTCAGCTTTTGTGTGTCGGCTTTAAAACGTTGCACAAATGGAACACTTCAATACATCTTTGTTTAAAGATAATATTTTTCGCGAACTCGCTCGTAACGCGCATCTTCGTGTATCCATTTTAACAGCGTTCCGCGTTAGAACAACGGTAGAATTTTTGTACTGTCTTATTGTACCACCCTGCGCGGTCGAAGCTGTTCACGGAGCAGGGACAAGACACTGTTGTATTGTCCTCATCATTTAACTTTAATTAACAGCGAACGCCCGATAGTGTCTTTATTCAAAGTGAACGTAGTATTTAAAGTACTGTAGTCCGGGGTTTTGGCCCGACGCGACGTCGTCTCAGAGACCCACATTACTCTTTTAAATGGAATTTGTACTTTTGTGAGCGGACTGTCTATGTCTATCCTCAGTCAGAAATCAGGCGGGGATGTGCGGGGCTCAGTTGGGAAGAGGATGAAAGAGGTATGGTGGGGGGGGGGTTTCGAAGTGGGTCCTATAGACTCACGATGTTGCTTAAGGGTTAAAAGGAAATAAACTTTTCCAACAGAGTGTAAACCAAAATATCTAGATAAAATTGCTAATCTAATACAGTCAAATTATTTATTCTGATATGCAACTAAGAACTTGTTTGGACGTGTTTTTTTATATTGGCTTCACACAGGAGAACCAGAAAAATATAATTTGCCCTAGGGTTCGTGTCGTCTTTGGAGATGGTGTATGGAAGGTATTATTAAGAAAAGAAGGATAGGAGGGAGGATAAGAAGAGGTGTGCGGTGCGAGGCGATGTTCCGAGAGGGTCCTGCTGGGGAGGTCAAAGGGTATCCCTCAACCAGTCTCTCCCGATCCGGAGAACCTCACCCCATGAACACAGGCACCCCTGCTAAGTCACCAAACGTAGCGACCTACGGCAGAGGTGTAGGTTATCCAATAAATGGTTCCCGGAGCGGCAGTACCCATACCTGCCTCTCAAATACCTATAGAACAAAAATATTAGCTAAGATCAATTAGATGTAGGTATCCTCCCTGGATATTTGTGCCACTCTGTTGGTTTTTTAATAAACATTTTATAGTGTATTTTATTGACAAGTAATTATTATGTTTATTGGTTGTCATTATACTTTGTTTGAAGCAGGTAGTTAAAAAATAATGTTTGTTTTCCTGTTGTAATAACTATCGCAATATCTACTAGCAGCGATGATGCGTATTTTTTCGTTTGTCCCTAAAACAAAATATCTTTCATTAATCCATTAACAAAATGAAATGCTTTTAGACTGTTATAGTCACTTTAGTCACGCAAGTAAATTTTATTCAATTAAGTTGTGACTTTTCATAATTAATTCATTTAAAATAATGTATTTTAGTATATTTGCGTCACATTCCAGAGTGTGGGATACTTTCAGTATAGCCCTGGTGAAAAATCACCATTAAAAATTGAAACGTTACTTGACCGGTCGGTGGCTGAGTTGACATCGCGTATGGATTCCACCCAGGCGTAATGTGTTCAATTCCTCGGCTAAGTCCTCCATCACGACACATGCAACATTTCTCATTTACTGTGGTGGTATTAGAGGATTTTTTAAAAAATATTTTCAGGTTATCGTAACCCGGGAATATTTGTCTTTCTTTAAAAAAAATAGTATACATAGACACGTAGACGCCATCCTCTTCTCCATCTCCGTCTCATCCCCACTACCTTCCGCTTCATAATTGGAGAAGCCTTAGCCTCACTGGCAGCTGTGCAGTATTCACAAAAAATAAAATTTAAAATTGAAAAAAAATTTCAGTTATTTAAATGTCTCGCTAATAAAACTGTCGAATTAAATCCGAATCCAGAAGGTATTTGCAGTTTTTAATTAAAGCATATATTATTCCTAGGGTATCAAATTTTCAAACCAAAAGCAAAACAATTTAGCCTGTTATTATGTAAGGTTTTAGGCCAGGAGGGTCTCAGTTCTGGAGCTAAGCAGTACGTTCGACAATGTTATTCCTAGAACACATAATATTCTTTTAAATTAAATATATTGTTATATGTAGGTACAAGAAGGTATGTGCAAACTACCTACAATCTCAATTAATATTCTCGAATTGATCAATTGTGTTAAAATAAACACACTTAAGTAAACACAGAAGAACGACAGCAACAGCAGCGAACAAATAACAGGATACAATACGCCAATAATATATTTTAAAAGAAATAATGGAAAAATTCTGCCTTGATTTAAATTAGCGAACACAATAGTTGCCTTAGCTACAATATTCAATATGGGTTGGAAGCGGCGGCAGGCATTTCGTCATGGAATAAAGAATGACACAAGAATTGCCTTGTAGGCATGTTTTGTGAACCAACGAACTTTGCCTTCTGTCAGTCAATAATACAAGATTGCTTTATAGGATGGGGTGGAACTTATAAGAAAAACACACCCGCTTTACAGAAAACAAAAAAAAACAATTCTACTTAAACTACTCATCAGAACTTCTGTTTAAAGAATTAAAAGTCAGAAAACTAAATGCATTGTAATACTAATAATATTTGGCAAATGTATATAGCGCCGTTTTCGTGAAAAATAACCTCAAGGGCGCTGTATTATACTTCTAACATGCAACAATACAGTTTTACAAAAATTATCATCTTAAATAAAACGGAACCATTTAAAAATGACAGAAAACTCAAACAAATGTCAATTCTCCCAACTACATAACGTAAAACAACAATAGGGTGATTCAACTACAAATATCTTGTAGTAAACTTTTTGATGCATTCCCAGAAATATAAAGAACAATAATGGTTTTAAATTTCATCTTAAACAACGTACTGAAAATATAAACATATAAATAAAGAAATAACGAACATAATAACACATCCCCCATAAACACACGCTTAGCTTCATTATAGTGGTACATTTTATATAGGATGTCCGGGGGGAAAGTGCGCTAACTTCGGAAGGTCATTTTACATGTTGGTAGATGTAAAAAAGACAAATAACTTTTTCCGAAATTTCAATGTTTTACAACGGTTTCCTTACCACAGTCCATGACTCAATTATTTCGAAATTTTGTTCAGTACTTTCACTTTCCAGTCCTTCGAGGTAAAACTAGTTGATGGCAAGTCACTTAAAAGTTGACAGTTTAGTTACCACTTACCACTGTCCTTAATATTTACCAACCTCATATAATTTATCCTTACTTCCCAGCACTTCGAGGTAAAACTATCTGAGGCTAATTAGCTACAATCTGGACCAACGGCCTACCTGACCTAACATAACCTAACAGGATCTACCATATCCTTAAAACAGTCCATAAATCAATTATTTCGAAATTACGAGTAGTACTTTCTCCTTCCAGTATCGAGGTAAGACTATTTGATGGCAAGTCGCTTAAGAGTGACAGTTTAGTTACTTATCACTGTCCTAAACAGTGACCAACCAAACCTAACCTCATATAATTTGTCCTTGATACAAAAACGTACATTACTAAATTTATCAAAATTACACGTATTACGAAGGTAGCTTAACACTTTCGAGTCCTTCGAGGTAAAACTAATTAGCTACATGTAGGAACACCGGCTTACCTAACCTAACCTAACCTATAAAACATACGACATAACCTTACTTATCCTTTACATAGAAGCGTCCATTCATAAAATTATTTGAATCTGCTTATTACTTTCACTTTGCAAGTCCTTCGATGTGAAACTACCTGAGGATAATAATTAGCCATAGGCAGGAATAGAGTTGATACCACCCACTCTCCACGAAGCGAGCATTCAGTGTGTAGTGTGCTTGCTGGTGTGTGTGCAGTGAATGTGTCTGTGGGTGGTATGTATATGTCACTGGACAGTACGATATTAATCATACCCGCAAGTAGGTACCTAATGGCTAGTGGCTATCTCTAGTTACCTGCCAGTAGGTACGTATCTGCACTTATGTTTGTAGAATTGCGGAACTATGATGAATGACCAATTTTAATGGCTATCATTCAACCCCTCAGGCCTCTGGCATCTTCTTTCAAAAGGTATTTTCGCTTTGCAACTAAATCCAAAAAAATAAAATTATTCCGAAAGTTTCTAAAAATTAAATCTGTTTTCGAAAGGTAATGAAATATGCTTGATTAAATTATTGTTAAAAATAAACATATAGTTTAAGAAATGTTAACATTTTTAAAGCAAACTAAAAAAGTTACTGAACTAAAATTACTGATAGTGAAAAAACAGATTTTGATTGGACAAATGTATTATAAACCTTATTTTCACCTCATATTTTTCGTTTCGCAGACATGAACGCATTTCTCTGAAGTTGGATGACACAACAGCTGCTATAATATACGAAATAATTGTCGGTCTTACCCAATCGCGATTTCGCTCAGTTGTTAGGGCGGTTGACTCCAGTCCCAGGAAAGGAAGATTCAATCATCAATCAAAAAAAAATTATGTTTTGTTAAGTAGACACATCTATTAAACAAAATGGTTGTAGGTATTATACAAAGAAAAAACACTTTGTTTTTTTTAGGAATGATTTTTTGATTACACTTTTATTGTGTATTTATATTCAATTTATTAATTACTTAAATATATAATTTTGAATGATTCTTATAATTTCTAAATGTCAATAAATTTTTGATTTGTTTACTTTATTAAAGCCTTTTTTAAGGGCTTTTACATATGAATAGTAAATATCATACATTAATACAGTACATACTACATATTATACTTAACTAAACTGCCTCAGTAACAATCTTTTGTGTTTGTTAAGTGAAAAATTAAAGATGTCCAGTGGACAGTTAGTTAGTGACTCGGTATAATTATTTTCCTCCATAAGTATTCTGGGCAATGAGGAATACATATGATAGTTAATAATCTAATCAACTTCTAGTATTACGTAGTGGAATCCGAAAGTTTATCAATGCAAGCAATTCTGGCCTATCAAATGCATCATTTAGAATTTTATATATAAATACTAAGTCAGTGAAAATCCTTCTGTCAGAAAATTTAAGAATTTTCATTCCATTTAAAAGAGTGTTGTAGTTCGACAAAATTGCTGGAATACCCGTTTTAAAACTTAGAAAACGTAAGAATTTATTTTGTACTAGCTGTACCCCGCCATGAGTTACTTTGGCTCAGTATGTCTGTGCAGATAGAGAAACAATAGCACGTGCTAATTTTACGTCCAACAGATGGCGCTGTTTTTTTTAAGCATCTTTTTACCTGTCACAGGTGACATATATATATAATAAAGGTATATAAAAATACACGCGTATTCGAATGCAATGTTGTGTCAAAATTTCAAACCAGTCTGTGAAAAACTTTCGGAGATTTAAGATTTTGAACAAACGAACATTTACATTTTTATGCATGTAGTTACATTCTTTCAATAGCTTGTAAATGAATGGTGTAGGTTCCAGACAGGAGAATTGTACTCAAGTTGACTTCTAACAAAGGTAAAATATAAAAACACTTAATATTGTTGAAATTTCTAGTTAACCTAACCCTACTTGAGATGTTAAAAAAAAACAATTCTTAACAATTGTATTCATTTGTGGAATCTAAAGTATGTATATTTATTTTATTATAAATTATTAAGAAATAGTTTATACAACATAATCAACGGTTATTTCATCATTCATGTTGCCTAGTGATTGTTACAAATTATCAAACGTGCAGTCAGCATTGATGTTCGAGAGTTGGAATTAATAACACAAACATAATAGCAACAAACACTAGTTAAACCGTTTCCATTGTTGATAGAAAGTTTCAATGCAACTAATTTCGGGCAGGAAGGTATCCAGTACATAAGGTATATATAATATTATCGCAAGCTGAACGGATTATTATTGTCCATTCAATCATTTTAATTAGGTTCTATCATAGACGTTCCAATTGATAGACTTGCCCTAACACGAATAACGAGCTGGTGGCAAATCACCATATTTTTGGCACCAGGAGGGTTAGAGAATGCTTTGAATAAACTACGACATCTGTCGTTCTTTGATCGACGAAGACCGCACATTGAAATAACCAGACAATTTATAAAGAATTTTTCTTGATAATGTATCAAGACGAAATGCAAAAATATTCGTATTTTTACTAACACGTGTTCCGACATCGCGGTAATATATTCGTAATTTACTAAAAGATTATCAGGAAACCTGAAATTGAAATTATTATAAAAAACCTGATCGCATTGAAAATATTCAGAACAAATTTATGAAACACCTATCGTATCGTTTTAGTGACCATCGATTTGTCCCTGTCACTTTATATAAACGCAGAAAAATCTCTGATGCATTATTCTTACACAAAATCGTGAACTGCCTTGTTGATTCATATCATATCATATCTGTTAGAAAGGATTGCATTTCGTTGCCCCAAGCAAAACACCAGATCGAACGATTTATTTAGAATACCACATTGTAAATCCAAATACGCGCAAAACTCTGTAATAGTACGTATCTGTGAAACTCACAATGCCTCTAGAGATGTAGACATTTTCAACCATAACTTGATATCATATAAAATTCAGCTTAATAAATTAATAAATTAAAATATTTTTTTTTTATTCGTTTTTTTTGTTGTTGTGAAAATGACATTATTATCACCCGTAGTGAATAGTATAGCTATGCGAAAAGTTGTATTTCTTCTATTTGTTTTTAATTTTATGTATTTCTTTATTATGTTTATTTTTTGCCATTTAATATGTTGTGTAGGTAAAAAATACTAAATCAACATTTAACTCAGTGGAACTTAATTGGTCTAGAATATATGAATGTTTATTGTTATAATTTTTTACTGTACGACTGTTTGCTTCCTAAATAAAATAAAACCTGTTAATTCATTCGATCAGGCTTGCAATTCCGTTTTTAATCAGATTACCAATAATTTGAAGAGATTCTTAATGTATTAACAATACTTATTTTTCTCCGCGCAGAAAAGTAAAGGCAAAAGTTTGCAGCGCGGTACTTTGTGGGATTTTTATACACATTATCTGAATGTTCGTTTGTAAGACAAACTAAAAATGAGTGTGGTGGGTAAATTATAACTAAATTAGTAAATTAGTGTAGAACCATATATTAAATTTAGGAAATAAGCCCGATCTTGTGTTTGCCCGATTTTGGATTGTAAGTTTTTTACGCAGCCAACAATTTGCGCGCCTTTGCAAAAAAGGACTAGTAATTCGTGAGCAAATTTTATTTTAGAGGACTGAATAGTGATATTTCAATGCGGCTCACAGAAATAGATGGTCATGCCGCCTCCAGCACTCTGCGCAACTTTTTTTGTTCACTTTTCCTTGATCAGGTGGTCTATCAATTTGATTGTCTATGGGATTTATGTAAAATTCGATTGATCATTAAATAATTAGACTATGATTATTTTTATTGCGATCAGTTAACGAGGTAATGTACCAAGTGGCTTAATCGAAGTATATGAAAGGTCACAATATGTTTTGATTAGGTTTTCTAAGGTTTTCTGAGTGTAATTATTAATTCAAACAATATATAGTTTACATTGAAATTTTGTGTAGTATCTACATAAATATACGAACAACGCTTCAAACGCTAAAACTATAAATTAGAACTAGTGGCCGGAAAAAATTCTGCTGATAATGTTCCAATGTTAAAATGTTCTCGGTCAAAATATTCCCAGTAAAAATGTCCGCAGTTAACGTTTCCTGCCAAAATGTTCTCGGTTAATAGTCTCACGGTCGGTTAGATTAGGTTAGGTTAGGACATGCTGTATCTACGTTAATTGTGTTAATTTAATGTCATTTCACGTGTTTCAAATTGGAAACATTTTGACAAGGAATACTATATACTGGGAACATTTTGACCGAGAATATTTTAACTGGGAACATTTTGACAGGGAATATTTTAACTTGGAAATTTTTAACTGGGACAAGGCCACCAGCATGAATCCGTGTTCGGATACATTCTGAATGACTAATATTTTATTAGAAAACGGTCATGCAGTTACATTTTTAACGGCTTTACTGTGATGGCAGTTTCATCTGCGTAAGAAATAACGCTTCCATTGAGGTTTAAAGATATCGTTAACACACGTATTGAAAAGTAATGGACCCAATACAGTGCCTTGAGGTATTCCAAAATCACCTTTAAGATAATATAATCACAAATCATAAAAAAATATTTATGTGGCGCGTATCTAAGACTATGTGTGGACATTTTCCGGGGACGATCCCGGGCCGGTGCCTGTTATTAGTGTGCCTGCCGCCTTGCTGATATTGCCATACCCATTCTGCCTCCACTATAATCCGCATGACCTTACGGAGGACAAAACCTATGATAAGTCAATAGGAAGTTTGTGTCCACAAATTTGAACAGCTGTTTCATTCGAACAGTTATTTTAGCGCCAGAGAGGAGAAGGAGGGGGGAGGGCTGATGCTTAATTGCTATTTTATTATATTATGTTACACATTATTTTTCTAATTTTACACAACACAGTTGGCCTTGCAAATAATTTGCGCCTTATATTGTCAATGTTTAGATAAATTGTGACGATTTACAAACAAGTAAATTTGTGGGTAGCTGATCCATCAACTAAAATGATAACGTAACATCGCATTATCATGAATAATTGGTGTTATATAGTGCCGTGTTGCGCTTCCTCCTTCTTTGACCAACGTTTCGGACACAGTTACAGTGTCCACCGTCAGAGCGGATGTGCAATTTGTGAGTGTTTATTTGTGTGAAGCCGATATAGTGTTGCACTCGAGAATAGCGTGTGTCGCTCTCCATAGAGAGAAAAAAAATTGTCTTATTTTTAAACGCCTGGGGTCTCAAAAGTTGCGTATGCTCTGTAGCTATTCGAAAACGTAAAAATAAATGAAATTGGTGTTCACTATTAGCTCGCTAAAATGGCCCGAAGTTTTGAATAAAATTTGATTTCGTGATTTGGGAAAAAAATAAAAAAATGGGTCCATATTGTATATTTTGTAGCACACTAAATTTTATTTCCATAACTGCAGTACAAAGAAAGAAAAAAAAATATTTTTTCATGCATATGTGATGTGTTTGTTAAAAATATAAAAGGGGAAAATAACACTTTTTATGGTTAAATTCAAGATACTAAACAATAAAGTACAACAACATTTTTGACCAAAATACAACGAATAAAAAATAATGGATGCTCAAATTTGAATGATAACATATTGTTAAAACAGTAATTACTTAAAATCTTGCTTAGAATTAAAATTTGGCATTATGTTTCTTGAATGTTGCTTGGCGTAAATATAACCTTTTCTAGCATTGTAACCAGCAACAGAAGAAGACGCCTCTGTGGTCAACTTCACACACCTTTACACTGATTGTGTGTGGCAAGGAAATTTAGGAAAATCGAACCTTTTTACATTTCCTTCATCACACAATTTAAGTAATTCGTCCGTTTTTACGTTGCTCAGGAGTGGGAGTTCTGTCAGAATTAAATCTGGGGCCTGCCAGTCAATTAATTTTATGTAGCTATTGCATTTGAAATTAATTTTTGGAGTTATGAACTCTCTCACTCCTGAAGTGTGAAGGGCCCTATATGATCCTTCTACATCCTAGCTCCCTTATACATTTATTTTCATCGGTTAACATTGATAGAATAATGTTTTCCGGGTGTGTAAAATATGCGTTCCTCTGAATCACGGGGTCGACAATAGCTTTCAATTCTGCTGAAAGATATCTTGAAATGCTAACCATTTTCCAGAGATTACGGGCTCCATCTATACAAGAACTATTGCACTTTATGGTAAACCATGTTGGAGCATATACTCTCACAATAAAGGTGGCCAATATCAGCAAATTTTCTGTTGGGTTTTCCGTTGCAACATTTAGCCGTATTATTCTGTTTGCAGTTGTTAGCCACCTGGCATGAGACATTTTCCCTGGTTGTTTCCTTGCCAAATCTACAGTTATCATACCTTTTGACACAGCCAGACACATATTATATAAATAATTTTGGTCCGTGCTTAATTTTTCTGTTATATTTTGCAGTACGGATGATTGAATGGGAACAAACCGAATAATTTTCATGTTCTCACAATTTTTTAAGTTTCTTCCGATTGGTCCCGAGAAAGCTACAGGTCCGCTAGTCGGTTCATCTAATGAAGATAGCAGATGTTGCAACGGTAGTTCATTGGCGTGCATCTGGCAGATAAGCCATTGCAATGGCTTTCCAAGTCTCTGTTCCATTCTTGAAATGATTCCATTTTTTCGGCCAGTGTTTGCATTTGTTCCGTCACAACCAACTGCAACAATTTTCTCCATTTGACGATTTTCCTCTTCCAAAAGAGAACATATGGCATTTTCGCTGTCTTTGGCAGTACCAAATGATGGCGTAGCGTGTCCGAGATACACTGATCCTGGCTCCTGCACAAGCGTTATGTGTTCTTCAACGTTTATTCGTCGATAAAATTTACTTCCTTTCTTGATAATAAACATTGTTTTGTCCTTGCGCCCATCGAAAAATAAACCTTCGATATTTGTCAATTTACGGCTATTTAATAACATATCTCTAGTTTGCTTTCTAGCTCTTCGTAATCTACTATGATCTATAACGGAAGACGGACCAGCTTCATTTACATCTTGTAAAACCGCAGAAGCAATGGCAGCTGCTGCTCTGTGTGATACGCCGTATCACAAATTTGAGATAACTTCGTCAAGGGATTCTTCATCTTCGAATATTGTATATTTCGAGGAGATAATGTATCATGAGCCACTGCAGATTGATGATCTTCACTTAGCGCTGGTTCCTCATCAGAATCTGAAAAACTGTTTGAACTAACAACTTAAACTTGACAAAAAAAAAATCTTATTGTGGCAGGAGTAGGGGTACAGTGGTAGGAGAAAGAGGTGGTGGAGCAGACGAAAAGAAAGGGGAGATATTCATCTGAGTCTTCAAATATCAAACCAAGTCCAATAATTGAAAATTAAAGCAAACTAAATAGCAATGGAAAACGTTTTAGTGAATTTTTATCATTTTTTTGTTAATTTCGGTATTCTTGTAGATTTACTTGCATTAATAAAATTGATTTTTCTATTTAATTTTTGTCAACTATGCGTAGTTTTTAATAATAAACAAACGTTAAAATGTTAAATTATTGTGAAGAAAATATTAATTACAATTATTTAAAAACACATGTTTTGGTTTTTTTTTCTGTTTTTCAATGCATTTTAGCGAGCTAATAACAACTTTTAAAAAAATAATTTTAAATGTAGTTCTCATTTTCTTTGTAAGACGCAACTTTTGAGACATCAGGCGTTTCTGAATTCAAAAGTTGAAATAATTGACACACCCTACTCGAGAATCCTCTTAGGGTCGGTATTTCACAATTTTTAGTAAAATTAATGTGGTTTTCAGCGATTAGTTTTGGTGCAGCCGTCAAGCATCGGATACCAAGAACCATTATACTTAACTTAACTATCGTCTCTATTGATTTTAAAGTTTTTTATGGATTTCGATTGCCTCCGTAAATAAGCGAGCTCGATGCGTTTTGGGTCTTTCCGGTATTTGGAAACAAATCGAAATCAAAGGTCAGTTGTAATGGCCGCTCGCACGCTCAAAAATGTTCTTAGATCCTTTTGAAGATGGCCCGTTCTGATAAGGTTTAAAATTTTCACGGCTGAAAGTATTATGATGATTTATTTTTGGGGTATTATGCCGTGTTGCACTACCTCCTTCTTTCGACAATGCTTCAGACAACATTACAGTGTCCATCATCAGGGCAGATACAAATGTTTATTACATTACATATCTGCCCTGATGATGGACACTGTAAAACGGTCCGAAACTTTGGCTAAAGGAGGTATCGAAACATATCAAAATAGTAAATACCCCAAAAATAAATCACCATAATGGCCATTCTTCATCGTATTTCACGAAAATCAACATTTGATATGTTATCGAAGCAAAAAACAATAATCGCTAAAAATAATCATCAATATCTGATAAGGTCAGAGAAATCTATTGTACAACACAATTGAGTATCTGATAGTATTATTACGCTAACGTCTGGACGGTTTCGGCCCTCTGATTGGTCAAATTCAAATCTTTCTGCCGCTGGAGTAGTTTCCCTATTGGCCAACAGAGCGCACCTCTGGCGGCATAATGGCGAATAATAGTGTTTCATTTGAAACAATCCATAACAAATATGTACAATTTTATTTATTCAAACAACGGTTATTCTTTACGTACTATCGTCTTAATACGCATTTAAAAATAAAACAAACATTTGATTCAACTTAATGACAGTAAAACAACCATTTGCATTTACGATTTTTAAAAATATTGACATAAAATATTATTTACGTAAATAATAATTTTGCACCATTTTGACAGAAAACCGATATGGAGTTCGCTCATAATACGCGTTTGTTTGTAGGAAGTGTTGGCACTGCCAACCCAATACAAAAACATGAAACATAATCGGAAGCTAAAAACGCTTCGTTGATTGTAAAATTAGCCAACAAATCTTTAATCTGACAAGTACTTATATGCATAGTAAAATTATAGAAATTAAAATTATAAAAAATAATGACATGTACTTATATGTATGTATAATAAAATAATAAGTTAGGTTGGGTTATGTTGGGTTATTATAGGTTAACTGTTGTTAGTATCACTTAAACTGGGCGAAGCCCAAGGAAGTGCCGCCCGCAGGGCCTAGCAGAAAAAAACCCGCCCCGCGGGTTTTTAACTGCTAGTGATTAATGAATACATTTACACTATGGTAGTTTTTTCCCAAACGTTAAACTTTCATTGTTCGCGTTCATGTATGCCTTGTCATGTCTGCATTTCTCTCACAGCGGGGTTATTGCGGTGAATCAGCATATAGCACAATAAACTATAGTCCTACCAATGGCAAACTCGATGTTCACAATAGAATATGTGATTTGAATTATGAAATGAACGATTTAAAAATAAAACTTTCACTTCCTTATACGAAAATTAAATTAAAACTTAAATAACTAACATAAAATTTCATTTCATTATGTGTATATATGTATAACATTTAAAAAAAAAACTGTTTTATTTTTTCATAGACTTTTAAATACATCTATTTGAATCACTTACCGACATCCGATCGATCTGAAACTCGAGAGATAGACTCTTTGTCAATGACAATGCATTATATATAACTATTGGTGACACACATGCACGCACACACGTGCACACATAAATTTTCCTGAAACAACATTATAAAAATTTACACCATACTAAATAATTCGCGGTACCATCCAATTAGGATTTGGTATAAGTGGTAGCGAGGTTCACTTAGCCAGTCCTTGCAGAGGAAGATTCAAAACTCGGTTAAATCAAAAAAATATATTTTTTTATAAATTTAACAATCAAAATATGTGTATTTTAAGAAAAAAAATTGTTTTTTACTACGTTTTGTTTAACTTTGTATTAAAAGCTGTTACAAAAATTTATAAAAAAAAATATCTTTAATAATATAAAATAATACAATTTAAAAAAATAAATACATTCCTATTAGGGATAATAATTTTCAAAATAATAATAAAATTTTAAAAAAATATATTTTTTTTAAAGTCTATGTGATATAATATATTCGCGGTTTTTAGAATGCCGCTTAACTATTCTGTTATTTTTTACGTATTTTTTGAAACATGCTACAATTTAGCTGTCACAATTTATAATGTTAACCTGTCCTAAGACGATCTCAGTATCAAAATTTTAATAACGTTGTAATATATCACCAATTGACATCATATTGGTTTAAATTATATAGACTACTAACATAATTGCATTCAACGCCCAAACAGCCGTCACAATCACAAAAACTAAAATACTTAGGACTTAATTTAACATTATTAAAAATTAATTAATTAATAAATAAAAAGCTATTGTTGGTAGAATTATGCCTATAATATAATACGTCTGTTCATTCGCGTATCCCACGCATACTCTTCCATTGTTTACCTTTGACTAACATTAGTTCATCATTACATGGTAATATATTTGTACTTAATTTTTCATAATGTATAAATGAATGTTTTTCCTTAATTTTACCGTAGCTTCGTGCCGTAGACCTCTGACCCTGAATTATTTGTATCTGTTTATTTGATCCTTGGGGCACAATTAAAAACCTGAGGTCAGTGCAAATTACAAACATTTTAGTAAACGTTTATTAGGTTCTCGAACTATTTAGCTTTTAATATTAATTTCACTAGTTAGCTAAAAAAAATTAGTTTCCCTAACTAGTCGTCTTATTAATCATACAGTTTCCCTACCTAGATAGCTAATCATGTTAGTTTCCCTCTCTAGTTTGCCTAGCAATCAACGTCACCAGAGTTAAATAAAAAAGACATCAACGCGTATCTGATTATCGCTGAAAATGTGAAAACTTTCCAAAGCTAACCGGACACTTTAATTTTTTTTTATTTTAATGAAAGTTCGATGAAGATTGATAGATAAAATAAATTAAACATGTGTTTCTCTACTTGGTATTGTAGATTGAATTATAAATAACTGGTAACTGGTAAACGTCATTTGTTTAGCGCAATTTCCCGACATTCCGCTACAAGCGCGCTTACCAAAACGGTTACATGACAACTCAACAAAATTACAATTCAACATCCCCTTTAAACGTGATATAAAGTCAATTAAAGCGATGAATAAAACGAACCTACGTAATCTATTAAACTTAGTTTTGTTTTTATGACTTTTATCACATAAATTAATTAGTTTTGTGTGTTGGATTATTTAATTACCGTTGTTTAGGTAGGTATGTGAAAGTTCTGATTGAAGATTTTTGAAACATTCCTTCGTGTTATCTAAATGAAAATTTCGTAGGAAAGCATTTTTCTGAAATTTCGGTTGATTTTTACGTCAGGTCTTAAAATATTCGCTTTGTTGTTGTGTTATATCTTCATCTTAAAAAAGGCACATTTGTATTGTTTGTAAATCCGACGCAAATGAGTCGCGCGGGGGAACTAAACCAGAAATAAAGCCGGTCTCCGCCGGTCCATTCGTTCCGGCCAGGCTCTTTCCTTCTCTAGTTCACCAGACACGAGATATTCAACACACAACTTCTTCTTTTCATTTATTCAGTTTTTCAATTAGGGAGTTCCCCTTTCAGCTGAAATCTTTTAAAAGCCCGAGGTCTTCTTGAATAAAATTAAAATGCAGAATTCCCGGAGATCTTTTGGGGGTCTTTACGAAATTAATATTATTTATTAGATTAAGTAATTAAAATGCTTTTCTCTGGGCGAGTGCTACAAAAAATAATAATAATTTGATAAAAATCACCTCAAGGGCGCTGTACAAATATGATTTCCGAGGTTCTTTACAAAAAAGATATGAAAAACTTCGTATTATTTAGAATTATTATTGCCTATGATAATTTGTTATCCTTTTTGCTGTGCATAAAAATTCCTTGTCTTAAAAACATTAATTCATCCCTAAAAATAATAATATTTCTCAACTCAAAATATTTCACCAACAAATGTAGATATAAAATGTCCCAACGCCATCTAGTGGGAAATTGACAACTAACAAAGCCTTTCCTAATAAATAATGTCAGTTGCTTACAGGTTAAAAACTGCAATAAGCAATCATTTTTTAATGAAATACTACTGGGTACATATTTTTTGGAATAAGCCGACATAACTTGGTGGTTTAGAGCAATCGGAAGGCTGCGGGTTCAATACCCGCCGGCGGCATTTACTTTTACTAGCACGGTTTGTTCAATTTGTATGGGTATTTCAATGAAATAATTATTACTTATAATAATTTTAAAACATAATTCTCTGGCAGGTCACTTCAGGTAAGCACACTTTTATTAGAAAGTTTAAGCTTGAAGAAGATACGAGATGTTACGCAGTGAGGACACTATTAAAAACACAGGACGATATGTTTTTACATTTGCGATTAACCTTGCATTACTATTAATTTTACATTTATTAGAAGATTAGTGGCAAAAGCAAAGTTGATATTTATTTTAATTGTTTGATTTTAGAATACTGGAGAACTTAAATGAAATTATCACAGAATTCAACTTGCTTTTTAAAACATGGAGCAAGTCTGATCAACCAATTTAACTTAGAAATTCTAAAGTGACGTATCTTTAGAAGTTGATTCGATATTACTTTTGATTCTTTTCATGAACTACGTAAATTTTTTATGGCTATTTTTCTATTTAACCCTTCAGTACTTTCAACAACTTGGTAAACTTAAACCGGTTGGTAAATTTAAATATATTAGAAGCCTAAAACAAAGCTATTTTCCGTATTTGTCAAAATACAAAGTGATTCCATGACAATTTTTTTTAGGCTTGTGTAAAATTTTGTTCCGTTATATAAATTTGCTTTGAATTTGGGCGTGATTTTCAATATTGGAACTGATTATTAAAGATTGTGATGAAAGGGTTTAAATCACAGTGAAAAAAAACAGATAAACCATAGCTGCAAAAAAATATGCAAATTATTTATGAAAACGGACATGCTAACGACATCTGGCGGAGAAAGAATTGATCCAGCTTGCTTGCAGTAGACACCTGTAATAGTTGAAATTAAATCAAGGTTCCGGGACGAAAGCAGAGAGGTCGTAAAATCGTCTAGCACGAGAAAGAAACCCCCTTTTCTAGGCTTAAAAATAAACATTGAATTTTGTCAACCAATAGATCTGAACAAAGAGCTATAAAAATTTTGAATAACCAATCAGTGAAGGGAGAGGCGTGCATCTACTACAGACAAAGGAATAAACTTTGGATCGGGCAATAAAATAGATAATTAACGACATTTCGATTCTCACAGAAATTAGAGGTGAACGCACTTTAGGATCAACATCGACTTTCAAGGTGACAAACTCCTGGGAATGTTTACAATGACTGAGACATTCATGAGATAGCGAACCATAGAAAATCGAGTGCTTTGAAGATTTTACAAATTGAAAAACACACGCACGAAAATGCAATGGAAAATTTATAAACGTGATAGTATAAAAAAGGACGGGAAAAGCGAAGGAAAGTTACTGGCAGAATTTTCAACTGTAGTACAATTATTTATGATAGAAGTAGGGTGTCGAGTTCGAAAAAATCGTACTAAAGAGAGGAGTGAGTGTTGGAAACAATGGAAATTAATCGTTATCAATTTAAGATGAAACGGACATATTGGTAAATCAATCTTGAATGAAAATCTCGCAAAAAAATAGACATTTTAGAAAAGTGCGGCGACCGAATGGAAGGATAATACAGAGATTTTAGCTGCTACAAAGGTCCTAGGGACATGAAAATTGAGTATCAGAAGAAGACAGTAAAACTAAACATATAGCGATAGATTAGATTCAGGAAAAGTAGACATTTTACATAATTATTAGGTTAGATATATATTAGAGTTACCCAATATTACGGAGGGATCGAAACAAGATAAAAGGTTGGCGGTCTCATGTATATTTTGAAGGATAAACAATCGAAATTTGAACATGATTTTTATTTACGTTAAGGTAATAAACGATTGGAGAGACGATTAACTTTAACGTGGACCTTATGGAATATTTAGATTAGGCAAAAGAGATTAAAATTAATAGGTTTGAAATAAAATAAAATTTACGACCATAGTACATAAAATCTGAGGCGTAAACATATGTCCAGACGTATAATTTATGTGAAATCTTGTAAGTGAGGGATGGAGAATGGGCGGAGATTGGGTCAGGCAATAAAAATGACAGATATCCCAGAGTCTAATTAGGTATATCTCCCATAGAAGTGTGGAAAACTATATATTAATTAATAATAAATGAAGTATGAAATTTCCCAGGAGACCACACACATCGGGAAAAGTGAAGAAAAGATAAAAGGAAGGGTAAAGAACGGAGATAGGAAATGATCCATGTGGAGAAAAGCGATACAATTCGAATTTATCCGTGAAATTAATAAATACGACTTGGAAAATGAGTAATTATAAGAGTTATGAGAAATGACATAAGAATCAAGAAGAAATTGTGCAAGAAAACGTCGCGGATAAAAATAAAATTCAAAGATAAAGGAAAAACTCAAATCTGCGACATGGAGATAGAAAGTACGGGTGGAAATGGAAAAGCTCATATAAGTAACAATAAAATTAAGTAGAATTTAAACAAATCGAAATTCAAAAATTCGTAGTAAAGATTTCGACATGGATTTAAACAATTTTCGCACGAGATGCATAAAATTGAGATCTGTATATATGTTATTGAGGACGGACCTATCGCGAATTGAGAAAAAAAAGGAACGCAAAATCATGAGATTTTAACTACATTTTGTATGAACAGAGGACAAAGGGAGCTTGGGCGATTAACACAGACTTACCCGATTCGGACCCTATCGATTTAGATTTGTGAGATGGAAACTGACCACCGCCTAGAGCCGGAAAGCAGAACATCTTATGGAAGCACAATCGATATTGATGGGAGGGATGTTCGGATTTGCGAGTTGGTAAAAGATAGAATTGATTACCAAAGGAAATTCAGATACGTCTTTTGGAATCTGAGAAGGGTATAAAGTGACGGTACACACCAGTTTTGGGACAGTCGCGCCGAGGATTTGAAAAGTTGTTACGTGGCAGTACTACGTTTTTGGTAGGATTAACAGTGAAAAATCTTAAAGTGTTAAATTTTGAATAAGCCCCTGGACTTAGAGAATTTCGGAAAGAGTACAAGTGCTAAAATCAGTGAAATTTTAATAAGTCTGTTTAATTTAATCAAACAGTGTTAAAAAAAGATAGATATTAAATTCAGTGCTTAAAAGTGTTAAGTGAAGTGCAGAAAGTGATTACGGAATTAAGAATTTAATTAAAATTTAAAAATAATTATTTCATTCAAAGTGAAAACATTCAAATTAAATTTAAGAGTTTGTTATCGTTAAATTAAAGTGGATGTGCTCGTGAATTGATATTTAAAAATAGATTATAATTTTGTTTAAAATTATTAATAGTAAATACTTCATCTTAAGTTAAAAGAAACACAAAAACAAAACAAAAAAGGATTCGATAATAATAAACGTTTAAACCTTTGTTCTAAAATTAACAGTTAGAAAAAAATTTAATTTATTAAGAGTCGAGTTAATTAAAAGTCTGCGCAATTCGGAAAAAATTTTCTTATAAAAATATATAAAAAGAAATTTAGAATTAATAAATTGTTCAATTAAAATCCATCGTGCGTATAGCGACAGTGTTAAAAGTGTTTGTCGTTTTAACCGGAATTCTAAACATCAATCTACCATTTCGAAAAAAGTATTTTAACAGCTATCATTCAAAAGCCTAAACTAGAGAAGTGTTATTAAATCAACGGGATTTCTGGATTAGGATTTCGTTCGGAAGAAAAATCAATTATCAGCTAATTTATATGATTCAAGCGAGAATAAAATATTAAATAGGAATAAATAGTCGAAAAGATTTATTTTGAAATTAGTTGGAAAATTCAGTTAATTAGGTAGGATTTCTTCATCAAGGTTGTTGTGTACTACCCGACCGGAAATACCTTGACGTGGGTAAGTTTTCCTTTTATAAATAATTTTCAGGTCCCAGGAGACACAGAAGGGCTGTGAAGTGGAAGTATATCAATTGAATATTAAATTAAAACAACAAAACAAAGAATTACACATTTATATATGTATATTGTATATTTGTATATATATTTATAAATATAAAGTAAAATATTGTATATAAAGAATATATATATGAGTAATGTAATTATATATATGTATTTTATTTATTAATCGAAGCATCGAAATGGTAGCGATTTTTAATACCTACCCGAGGACATATCTATATTATTGAAAAAGAAAATATGTATTTATTAATATTCCAGACTATGTAGAATCATATATTTTATATTTATTTATTAATATATGTACTCTTATTTAACATATTTTGACAATAGAGATATGTGTACTTAAATATATATTTATATTTATTCTTCATTTAACCTAGTAAATTTACTAAATTCGGAAAACGAAAAATAGTTTAACTTCAATAAAGGAATTAAAAATATTTAAATTAACTATGCACAATAAACGGTATCATAACTGAATCACAAGGAGAGCGCGAGATATTTTAAAATAAACAATCTCACATCTGGGTTAGTGGGTCAGATGAGATGTTTACCCTGTTCAATTTGTTGATAAAACAAGGGATCACTGGAGAATTGGGTCAACCGCATAGTTTGAAAACGACCTTGGCCATAATTAGTTAGTCACAAAGGATTTTATTAATTATCCGAAATAGCTGAAAGATGCGTGTTCTCAAATACTTATCAATCACAAACGACAATTGAAAAATCACGGGTTAGCCAGATTTATATCAAAAAAATTACATGAAACATTTAAATATCATTGATTAGATAGTCGCATAGATTTTTATTAATTACCCGAAACAGCTGGAAGATGCGTGCTCTCAAATACCTATCATTCACAATCGACAATTGAAAAATCACGGGTTAGTAGGATTATATCGAATAATTTTACGAAACATTTGAATATTATTGATTGGGTGCTCATACAGAACCCCATCAGTTGCCTGAGACATTTGAGAGTCGAGTACTCTCTAATGTGGTAACCAACTACTTGAAACAATTGGAAAATCACGGGATAGGATGAACAAAAATTAATGTTGAACCCTGGAGGTAAAATTTAAAACAAATACAGTTCATCAATAGGAGGCAGTGGTCGCTCCTATAACAAGACCATTAACCAAATCAAATAGAGACGGCGATTCTCTTAAATAAAAACGTCAAAACCAAACAAACAAAAGCCTGGAGTTCGATAGCTCTCCAAAACAAACTATCAAATAAGACCTTATTCTACTAGTATTTATTAGTATAACCTTATTCTTACGTATATATTCGGTTACCAATCCTAGAGTTTCGCAGAACTCTTAGTGCGAGATCCGAGCTCGGAATGCGAGGTAGATAGCCTCGTATTGTGAGTTATAAACCTTTCCCAAACTGTATGTATACATATATTTATTCGTATGTACTGTTTACTGGAGAATGCGGACCTGCATACAGCTTGCATTTTAGGTCTTATAGACCACTCTCGCATTTTCTTTTAAGCGTGGAATGAGGATTCACGACCCGTAAGTCCACACCAACCGTGAGTATATGATTGTATATAGGACGAAACCGGTTCGCCCTAAGTAAATTGTAGTCCAAGGAGAGGTCGGAATTTGGGGGTATCGGGACTCGAGGGGAAACTTGAAGGCAGTACATGATGACGTGGAAGGCTTTTTGGGACGCGATAACTTAGGTATCAATCAAAGAGCCGTGTCAAAGGATTGTGCGAATTTCTTGTTGACTCAAGATCATCTCGTTTACTTGCAAGAGGATTTGGAGCCAAATTATGCCAGCAAATGGGCTATTCCGAGTTCGTCAAATATGCAATTAACTAATTACATTAACCTACTAAATCAATCCTTACATGTACCTTATAGCAGCAGAATCAAAAAGGAGTGGCGCCAAACAGACCCAAGAGTTTACCAAAATCAAATTTACTAACAATTAACCATTTGAGTTATATTTAATTACCTGTCCAAATAAACATGTATAATATCTTTTATCAGCGTTTAACTACGACTTTGTTAGGGTGCAGGGAATCAGAATAATTACAATAGGAAAGTTAGCTCATCCAGAGAATTCATTTAAGTCTAGGTTTGCAATGGAAAGACCAATTAAATTGTGAAACTCAACACCTCAATCAGAACCAAGGGGGTTACCACAAAAATGAAGGTAATTAAAAACCTATATCATAAATCAAAAAATTACACAACGTTTGATGGAATTTAATTACAATATAAATACGGAAATATTTGCGTTCAAGTTCGTAAATAACGTATTAATTAGTTGAGTACATATGTCTATGAAGATATATAG
This sequence comes from Hesperophylax consimilis, assembly GCF_061612785.1. Classification (NCBI taxonomy): domain Eukaryota; kingdom Metazoa; phylum Arthropoda; class Insecta; order Trichoptera; family Limnephilidae; genus Hesperophylax; species Hesperophylax consimilis. The sequence goes on from NC_142848.1 coordinate 33,989,782, forward strand.
TACAAGAGAGCTTTAAGTAGCTTTCTGTAGATATCAAAGAAAAGGGTCCAATTTTCATGGAGGCTTATGTGTTGTAGGGGAGGAATTTTCCATCCCTGCGAACACATATGCAAAGCCTTAGAGAAAAAATTAAATATCGGTCATAGCCAAGAGAGAAGAAAATTTTATATTGTTTTAAACAAATAAAAATAAAAGAAAATGGTGAAAAGGCGAAAATATTACAAGATTTCAGACTGGCCGTGACGTTAGACGGATCTGCAGTAGTTATTTACTTTTTATCACAATATTATGTTTAATCGCTCACAGAGTAAATTATGTAAAACCACTTTGGGACAGCATTTTTTTAGTATTCCAAACATACACAAACTAATGAAAAAATATCACATACGAGAATTCCTCAAATCAATCGAATTAATTTTAATTTGTTTTGTTTTACGCCCTGGTGGGTTTTTTCGTGGATTATAAAAACAGAATATACCTAGTGGGATATCGAAAATTATACACAATGTTTTTAAAGCAACGTATAACTGATAAACTAAATATGAAACATTATTAGTAAAATATGTGACAGTAACATAAAGTAATGAAGAAACTAGAACAATACAACATATAAGACTTATCACTAAAACTAAATTACCAACGCTACTATAATTTGTTGGATTCATCAAAGTGCTGCTATAGATGATGCTTAATTCTATAAATTGAGTCAGTAAATATGTGAACAGTACCCCCAAACTTGTTGCCCAACTTGTTATATAAATATCTAATCGTCTGTGACTTTAGATTATGCCTTCGAAAGACAATTCAGCTATCTATCACGCTTATCAGACACACTCACTAACTAAATAATATTATAAATAGTTGTGTATGTTTTGTAGAAGAATCATATATTTTGTCTTGTGTTTCTAGTCGGTACTTGGAATTTGAGACATAATGTCATCACTCTGCATTAACATAATGCCCACTAAATATATATTAAGACATAAAAAAGCGTTACAGTTTCTGATCTGCTAATTTCTACTTAAAAATCTCACCTTCAAAATAATGGCTTCCTAATTACCGCTGACTTTAAACAAAGCCCATCACTTCCTTATGTCTCGTCGCTTCAGTGACATATCATATATTATTTCTAGTTGAAAACAGCTACATGTGTATTTGGTAACGCGAAGCACAACTCGGTTTCTTAAGAAAATCAAAAGTTGATAGAATCTAGCAATTGATTACACTGTAACCAGATGTTATCTAAACATGGGAATTTAATGACGATGCAAAACGTTTATTTAAGTCTTCTTACGCTGGTGGTCTCTTGTCTCTTGTAAACTAAGTATTGCGGTTTTGCTTAGTGATTTTTAAATTATATTTTTCCTAACGCAAATTAAAAAGTAACATAAATATCGTCTATCATTATTATTATTTATTGGATAATTTGTATAGCACCGCTTTTGTGAGATATCATCTCAGGGGCGCTTTACAGTTGATTCAGGTATTACAAAAAATATGAATATTACAAAAATAAAGTGAAGTTATGTTAAGTAAAATGAAGTATAGGAACAGGTGACACGAAGAGAGAAGATGAAGACTCTGCAGCAAGAATCCTAGGTGGTGAAGAAACTGGACCAGCTGCTACAGCGAAAGAGTCCACCAACAGTGCCAGCACGAGGCTCGTCATCCGTCCAGGTATGTGTCTGCTGCTGATAAAGCGCTGACAGAATATCCTCTCACAGATACCAGACCTTGGCAGCACCGCTGTGACCGTCACCGTCTATCTAGTGTAAAACCGACCTAAGTCACATTTTGTTTTCATATTCGGGTTTCGTACGGTCGAATAAAAGTTTCCGTATATCTGTACACGGAATATTTATAAAAAAAATATGTAATATAAATAGCGGCCCTGAAAAAATAATTTCCCTAAAGTTATTTATATTTGGGGATGCTGTGTGGAGGATCTTTTTGAGGAAATAAAGGAGAGGAGGTTCTGGGAAGGAAAAGGGTATGAGGGGTGGGTAGGAATCTAGGGATCATTGTGTCCAAGAGGGACCTAATAATCTATACCTCCGCTGTGGCGCAAGGCGATGGGTCAAGAGAGAGCAATTGGAGAGGTCAAAGGATCTCGCCAAACCAGCTTCTATTGTTTAATTCAGTAAAAAGTACAAGTGGAAATGGTTAGTTTTGAATACTTGAGATGTGGATTTTTTATGTTTGTTTACGTCTTTATTGTAGTAAACGTGCGACATATCTAACGTTCTTTGCGAAAGGTGTTTGATTTTGTGTCTACTGCTTAGTGGTCATATTTAGGTACTCATTTGTGGCACAACTGACATTTTATTTTTTACATATTAAAACGGTTTATTTTGATGTTACAAAGTAAAAGTTGCAGTATTTTATACGAGTACCTACTTTAAACTAAGCAGACATTTTGAACTGTAAATAATTTATGATTTATAAAATCAATACTTCAATAGTTCAATACCAAACGGAACAGATGCAAAAATGAATACACAGAATAATGGAGTATTTTCACAAGCTAATTATTATGATTCTGGTTATTGTACTAAAAATATGTAATTTTCTTTCGTTATTATTGATTTGAAAACCGCACATTGCAAAACGGTTCCAACTGGCTACAACATCATTTTGACAGAGAAACAGCCAATGTCTGGTAAGTTGGCTGTCACCAACGTCACCTGGCATGACGTCAATGCCGCCAAATACAGGAATAAAGACGAACATGTCGTTTTGGCAGCAAATCTAAAATGGCACATTTTAAATAGTTATAGAAAAGTTATTCTTCAACATAAAAAGAAAATGAAAATACCTTAACTATCGTAATTTTTGTCTAGAAAAATAATCGCTTGATCTTGTAAACTTTATATTATTTTTCAATATACTTTAATTTTATCTTTAAAAAAATCAAATTTATCCACCGGAAATGTTTTTACATTTGAAATTTTCTTCTATATTATTTAGCCCTGTATCTCATAGGCGTATCCAACTAGCGGCTGCTAATCCCGGATAACTGCTAATGCGACCCGCAAAATCGTAAAGTTGACAACGTTAACTGCAAAAATGTTTTTTTGGTGACAATGATCAATCCTAACGAGCACCTTGAAAACTAACCGAGAATTGCAATGACTTGCAATGAACCAAACATTAACCAATAATCACGAACCAGACATTGACGGATTTGTTCCACAAAATCAAGCTGAAAAATCCTTCTAATCTTAGGCTACCGGATTAAATTATTTTGACATGATAATATATTGGTTTTATAAATAATATAACAAATTTTATGTGTGGTCAGAGATAATTGCATGTCATCTTGTCACGATCACTCTTAAGCTGATCAATTCATCTATTTCATAGAGTGAACCGTTTCGTTCAAACTAGCTCTATTCTATGATCGATTCTATTTATGGAATATAACGAAAGTCGAAGTTAATATAACTACATTGAAAAGGTGAATATCGTAACATTGCTATAACTGATAGTGCCTACCAATGAAAATACTTATTCAACAAGAAGTATGAATAGGGTTAGAAGTAAGAAAGATAGCTCAATGGCTTTTTTTGCTGAATTAAGAATTATTGCACTCAATAAATATTTGGAGTGACATGGAACAAGAATGGGTCAGAAAGAAATCAATTAATATTTGAAGTAGGTACGTACGTATGAATGGAATAAGAAATAGCCTTGATTATAGTAACTCGTGAGTTTAAGACAGGTTATCAAGTAACCTTGACCCAGTGTAGTGTACCTAACGATGCTGATAATATGTCAAAAAGTCAATATTTGTTAAATTTTTAATCAATTCAATTATCAATACGGGTCTTTGACCTTCTTTTTCTATTTGTTCGTGTTTTGTTATTGACTATCATAATTGCATATTTTATTAAATTCGTTAGAATTTAATTATCATAATAAAAACACCGTCATTGTAAACAATATTGGTAACTGTTTGAAGCGAAAAATTGGAGAAAGGGGCACATCAAAAGCGATGACATCATGGTGTTTGGCCTTGAAATTAAAATATGCTTGGTTCCTACCGTAACGTCATCTATCCAGTTCTTACATCTCCATAACTATCACCTTGCTGGAAAACTATTTGAATTATGGAACAAGACAATTGAAAATAAATAGTGCAAATTTTTTTGCGATTGTTTTTGAAAACAGAAGGATGGGTTAATAATCTCGGTAAAAATTTAACAGAAGGAAGCTGACAATCTTTATCTTGGAAGTGAATAATATCGTGTTTGTACTCATTCGTTTTGTTTTGGCGATAATTACCTCTCGCGGTGGAACTCACTATATTGTAATTGTGTTGTGTACTTCTTAAGTAGATTCATTCCTACACATACTCTCACCCAAATCCAGCAAACACCATTTCATATCGTTTCGTTTCAATAATTTACAGTCCACATATGAGTGCATCTGAAGCTGTAATTCTTGATCATTTTCGGATGCAATATAAGGTATATCTATCATCAGTGTGAAATAAGGGATAATCAGGGATACACAATGACAACATGTCTGTTTGGTTAAGGGTCCGGTTATTAACTGTTGTGGTTGCACTATCAGATGTTCAAATGCTTAGTCATATTCCCCAATATGAACTTTCGACTCTAAATTAAACTTTATATCGCATATAAATAATATTAATAATAAAGGAATGAAAATGCTAGGCTTCATTCTTCGAAATTCCAGAGGTTTCAAGAATATTTCAACATTAAAAATTTTGTATACATCCCTGGTTCGTAGTAAAGTCGAATATAACTCCTCGATCTGGTCCCCCCACTACAAATTACATTCAGATTCAACATAAATTCCTAAGACACATTAATTTTAAACTCGGTATTCCCATTGAAAATATAAATTATAATTACTTGATGAAAAATCTAAATTTATTAAAACTCTCAGATCGAAGAATTATATCCGACTTAATATTTATGTTCAAAATTGTAAATGGTAGTATAGACAGTCCAGATTTAATTAACCTCATTGAATTCCATATACCCACGAGAGCTACTCGATCTAAAATTTTGTTTAAATGCAACAATATCAGGACTGAGTATTCCAAACACTCGCTTGTACCTAGGTTGCATGAAGTTAGTAATAGATACGCAGATGTGGCAGATCTATTTAACTGCACGCAAGGTAGGTACAAGAGGGCTATGCTATCAAATCTTTTCAATCAATATTAATTTAATCTAATTCTACCTTATTTGCACTATAGAAACTTATGTACTTGTATCTCTTGTTTACTTACTTACTTACTCTCTAATGTCATTTTACAATCAAATGCCACATATATTTGTAATTCTTTTTTAAAAATATTTTTACGATTTTAACTGTGACATGTTATCATTGTTTATGGTATATTTATACCGTTGATATTAAATAAATAAATAAATATGGCAAAGCCCGTAGTCCTCCTTACTGACTTTAGGCAGTGAACTAAGAATCAATCGAATATAATATTATTATAGTAATGGATGGTTGGCGAAATGTTCAGAATTTTAGGTAGATAGATCTTAGAGTTTATAAACCTATCCGACAGATGTCGGAAGTATATAGGGTCGCCCCTCTATGGTGGGTACCAAGGTATGAAGAATCATAATGTTTTGAGAATCGGAGAGATTTTGAAAGCATAGTGGAGAAGACGTTAGCCTCCAGGCTGTCCTACACACTCGTTCCTGATTATTAGTGTTTAAGATAAGAAAGAGATATTATTTCAAGAATCCATTTAAAACAGTTTCCTCACGAAGTTATTCGTCACTCTTGGTCTATACCTCCGTAGCAGTACACGGGAAGTGAATCAACCAGTACACCAGCAGCGTGATTGCCTCTATTGAAGTCTTTAATATAGGAATATCTGCTTTCCGTAAATATGGAGAAACGGCGCCCATTAATATTCCAAGGCTGGCGTCTCCATCTTTACATTTGGCAGTTTCTCAATAACACCTAATTATTGGTGAATTGCGGAACGTGACGCGGCCACATCTTGTGAATGAACTATACCTACTTCACCATCATTGTATGGATGTAGTCTACATCTGAATGTGTCTCGCGTATTGTCTTGCGCAGATGGGTTCTTTAAATACCTACATACGAGTATAACATAAGTATTAATAATAAAACTATGTGTAAACCTCTAATTTATTGGTTCAATTTGTGGCCACAATCTAGCAGAGGTTTTTTAGCATTGTATCCAAAGTTTAGCGATCGCGTAAGGCTTAATAATAATCTGTCATAATTAAAGCTCTGTAGTACGCGTTCAAAAAGAAGCTGGTTTGAAAGAGATAAATGTAAATACGAATATTAGAGGAAGCGCGCTAGTATAAAAAAAATAATAGGCGTGAAGAAATATTTCATAAAGCATGACTTATTTAAAATACAGCAAAAATCTCTGGACAAATGTATTAAATAGCATTTAAATTTAGCGAGGGAATTTTTATCAATTATTTTTTTCAGTTCGGCAAATATACAGCAATTGTCTTAATTTCTGGTAGAAATTCGGAAAGTGGGGTCTAAAGGTCTAATTGTTATTAGGACGTTACAAGAGATTGTTTTCAAAGCTTTTGGAAAATTAATTGAACCCTTTTCTATAAAACAAATAGAAGATGCCTTTTTTGTAAATATTCAGTATTTATACAAATTTACCATAAGCGTATTAAAATATTGTATTGCTTACAAATTAATTAAGCATAGGTGATTATTGTCTTTTATTATTTTTCAAAAGTAATGTCCTGTTAAAATAAGCAATGAAAAACAAAACATAATTACCAGCCCGAATTCTAAGCAACAATTATTAGGCTGAATCACAAATATAAATTGAAAAAAAATATATTTATAATATATCTCGACGCCACCTAGTGAGAAACTAGTATTTAATAATACCTTTCCTGTAAAAATAGAGTTAAAAAATAATTTTTGAATGAAATATTAGTATTTATTGAATTAATTGGCGGTAAAAAGTCGAAGTAGCACAGTAGTTCCGTGCACCTGACTGGCAATCAGAAGATGCGGGTTCAATTCCCGTCGGCGGCATTTATTTTGTATCGGAAGTTGTTTTCAACACATATTTGTGTTTCAGGCTAGTAATTATTGCATATAATAATTTTTTATCCTTTGTGCTTTAGTAAAAAATGAAAAAATAAAAATTACTTTTGGATACTATTTAATCAATATAATCGACATATTTCGAAACTAGTGCGTTGTTTCTTCGTCAGGATAAATGTAAAATGAAAATGAATGCACATAAGTTTAGAAAGTGAGTACATATAAATAAATGTTACGATAAGCGGTGATTTAAGTTATTAAAATTTAAAAAAAAAAATGTAAAATAGGTAATTATTGAATTAGATTATACATCCAAACCTTTTATAAATGAACACAGCAGAATCGGTCAGTTATTAAGATGTCAAAATAAAAATATTATGAATATTATGTACATATGAATATATATATACATGTGCCCTGATGGTGGATACTGTAACGTTGTCCGAAACGTTGGCTAAAGAAGGAGTTAGCGCAACACGGCATAACACCCCAAAAACAAATAACAAATATACTTTTGCCGTTGAAATCTTAAAACATATTTCATTATGAACATAAATAGAGATTAGTGTGAAAATAAATTAAATAGATGGACACAACTTCTTACTTGTACCACGAAAATAATAATCATTTCACATTAAAGATATTCCTCGAAAGTAGGTTTGTAGCTATTCCATATATCAGGCTACTTGTCAATTAAACTTTTGAAGGAAAATTATAAAAAAATGCGGTATTTCGTTCGGCAAACAACAAACGATTTGTTACGTTAACTTTTCGGCGGGTTTCCTAATTTTATCTCACTACAAATAAAACGATTCCGGTCTAACGTTGTTTATCAAAGATAATCAAAATCTATTCAACTTGTTAACGCGTCTGTTAAATGCTAGAAGAACTAGAAATATATAAAAAGCTCCTGTACAAAACTAAAAGTACAAAAATAGGTGATGGTTTGAGTTAATGGTTTTTTAAGGAAACTGATAATATTTCATTCAAAATAATCTTATGTGTCAATGCATAAAAGATATAAATAAGCCCCAAACTTCCTTTCTAGGTAGATAAATAAATACATATATTAGGAATAGGAAAATGTACGATTGGATCGGATTCCATCCCAAGGATATCATAGTTTTCCTTGCACGCAAACTAATCGATACGTTAGATATCCTGGTTTCATTTATTATGCAATGGTAGAACATTATTTTCTATAACTGACTAGCATTCAGATATTTAAACAAGAAAAGTTTCAGGAGAGTATAGAAAAATAAGAATTTATTTCGTTTATTTAAAACTAGCTCAGAATATTTGAGTTTTATTATGATTCTATCATACCGGGGTTGGAATTGGGGAAAGCTGACATCATAAAAACCGGAAACTTGAAGCCATTTTCTCAAATAATCCCGAAAACCTAAATCACTAATACCATAATACCAAATTACCATAATCTTGAACGATAAAATCACGAATGACCAACCAAAATTGACATCACGAATCCTGAAATATCAATGACCAAATACCGGATTCTATTATACCGTGAGGGGTTCGGTTCAAAAGCTGAAATCGCAAAAACCGAAGACTCGAAGCCAATTTCTCAATTGATTCCAATAGTCCAGATCACTAATGCCAAATGACCATAATCTCGAAACATAAAATTCCGAATGACCAAAATCAACATCACGAATCCTGTAATATGAATGACCAAATAGCGGAAATCCGAGTGACGGAATTCCCGAAAGCCGAAATTTCAAATCACCAACTAGACAGATATAGAGGGGAAATTAATATGTTAATGCTGCAATCGTTAGTACCTACAGGTAGTAGGTAGTAGAATTAATTTATTGAAAACCTGTGTCCGAAGATGTTTTAAGTATTATTATCCCGTTTACAACATATATTAGTAATATTACATTATTCGTTCAGTAGGTTCAATGGGAGAGATCTTGACTACAATTTATATCACACAAACTTCGATTTTCTCTACAAAAATAAATTTATCAATAACTTTGTTTGCGTTGGGTTCTGTAGACACGCAGGCCTGAATGCCATTTGTTAGTCGGGCGGTGCTTACTTACAGTGTTCACGGTACAGTACTGTTTTCTTCAAGCCAGGATTACAGACTGTATAAAGGAAATTGGATTTTTCTTTCTTTATTTTGTTTCTGAACGAATTATTCTCGGGCTTTCGACAGAAAACACAATGTCGTCATTTTGCTGAATAGTGTCCTTCATTCTCGTCTTTCTAAAACAAAAGACAGAATAACAAAAAAATAAAGGTCTCAGCGGGGAATCAAACCAAGGATCTTTGTCTTACCGGGACAACGTCTTTTATCACTCAACCTTTTGACATTATTATTTTACGTAATTTTTGTCACTCCCGTATTTCAAATTCATAATTAACAATATTATATTATAACTTATTTTTCCAATAGTGCCATCATTCTGAATGAATACAAAGTTCTGAAGAATTGGTTTGTAACCTAGAAAGTGTATCGGTTAAATGAATTATTTACACTTGCCAGTTAACTTCGTTAAGTAGCAAACAGATTAAGTTTTAGCAAAGTCCTTAAAACCTCTTCCCACCGATTAAAAGTCAATATTCGGAGTAATCTAACAGTATAATCAGAAATTCGTCGACTGTTTTTACTCTACCAGACAGTAGTTAATTCTTACGAGAAAGTAGATACGCCACTGTACCAACGTGTAAGTAAAATGTGTGAGAGGTTTCATTATGTCAGACCTGACTTTATTATACAGAGTCGTTAACAGCTAAATTGACAAGCCTGCCAACGTCGCCACTATTAAATTCTATGTACCGACTAGAAACACAAGACAATATATAATTTTCTGCAGTAATAAACAACCGACTATCAGACACACTCACTAACCAATAATGAGATGTTTGATCTAGGCAACAAGTTTGAGGGTTCTATTTATATATTTACTGACACCATTTATATGATTAAGCGTAATCTATACTAGCACTTTGTTGAATCCTACACATTATTGTTAACAGTATTGTTCTAGTTTATATTTTATTATATGTTGCTGTTACATATTTTACTAATATCGTTTCATATTTATATCAGTTTAATGTTATTTCATGCTTCAAAAACTGTGTAAAAATTTATTTTTGATAGCTCACTGGGTACATTCTGTTCTTATAATCCATGGAAAAGTCCAGATGTTACAACCAAATAAAATTTAAACCCCATCCGTTATATTAACTTCTTAGATTGATTTAGCAGCATATCTGTGGAGAATACATTAACCGCTAAAGCGGGCAGATCCCGTCGAGAGAGAGCGAGGGATGTAAGACATACGGGGAAGCTAACAGCATCTTCTGCCGAAAGGATAATCTCCCGTACTTTACTAAATAAATGGGTCCATCGCCGGTGGATGAGAGGCTGTGCGGGTGGATTACGACAGGCTCTAGGGGAAACGGCTACCCGCCAGAAGGCTGTTAATATTTCCACATCTCTTCAAGCGAAGCCTATTTTTATATTCCTCCTTCCGTCGTGCAAAGGCTCTACAGAAAGGACCTTGAATTCTACTACCCGGTCTACCCTGAATACAATAACTACCCTTGGCCCTGAATATAACATTGTTCGGTTCCTTATAAAAATATGCTCTAAAGGACGATAAAACAGCGGTTGTGAGGAGTGGAGCATCCGAAGTCCAGGACATAAAAACCATAAATATCACAAGGTGGATTGAATTGATAGTTTTTTCGTGAGTTTTACAATTTTTGAGAAATTTCTATTGAATATGTAATACCCTATTTCGTTGTGTCTAAGAAATATGTAAAATCTTCTCACACATCTGAATTTGCAGAATTTCGGCAAAAACATTAAGCTATCTAGTGCAGATAACCATTCTGCGGTTTAGCATGTTGTATGTATGAAAGGAAACCATTGAATAATCTTTGTTCTGCAAGTATTTTATTTTTTATTTCCGTGACAGCTGTTTCGGAGTTCAAGGTACTAGTTGAAGTTGCCGGAGTTGCTCTGGCTTTGCCCTGAGTTTTTCGAAAGAAGACGTAGACAATGGGTTTCGTTATATTATGAACGTCAGTTGTGCAAAACTTCATAAAAAATTATCAAAATTCTACTTTAAAGGGAAAAGAGAATGGTGGTGGTCTTTTTAAATCTCATATGGACAGTGATTTTCCTTCTATCATGAATTTCAAGTGTGCATAATTTCATCAATTTCGGAATAAAACTGTAGATTTGTTTAAAAATATATAGCCACACCGGTTCACTCTTTTTTATATATATACCCAACGTGGGACCCAAACGTGATGCCAATTCAGTCACTGACCGGTCCATTTTACATTTGCCCTTACCCTATTTTTATTTGCATGATATTTAAAGTAATTTATTAATATTAAAATTTTCAGTAAAACGGATTTACTTAGACAAACAGTTGTGTGAGGCACCTACAGTTAAATTTTTGCATTTACTTAAGACTCAAATACAATAACGGTAAATGAAATTTAAAATACATGATTTTAAAAAGTTTTTTTCTTGTTAACTTTTTCCCATTTAAATACAAATATATAATATTAAACGTGAAAATTCAGAATTCTACCAAAAAGAAATTCAGAAATTCTGCCACCTTTATTCAACAGTGGTAGACGAACAATTACTTCGGTCGCTTGCGCTAATATGTATGTGAATTAATGGAACTCTGTACTGCCAAGTGACGCGCTGCGTGCGAAAACCATCGGTCCAGCTCGTCAGTGCCACGTCGTCGGTCGACCGACTGTACACGTGGCACTATTTCCAGCTTTAAACTTACCGGTGTTTGTGTTTCTTAGTAAACCATGGATCTACTCAGAATTTTCCCAAAAATTCTCCTTAAAAAAGACCCTCTACAGAGCATCCCCAAAGAGGTGTCGCAGAGTGTGGAGTGCGAGTAACTTTTTTCATTCTCAAGTAGAATATTCTAAAGTTACCACATTAAAAATCAGAGTTCTGCTCCAAGTAGATAGGTACCTAATGCATTTATGCTATGTGATAAGTTAGTATTTATTACGTGTTTTACAGTGCATTATAATGAAAAATCTAATAACGATGAAAACTAATTCATGTAATATTTTATACGTATTATGAGACAAATAAACGTACGTATGTGAGTAAGTAAGAGTATGTATAATGCTGTGAGGTCTGTGATTACTAATTATTAGTGAGTGCATTATTTAGTATGAAAAATACATGAGTACATGAGTTATGTAAGCATTACTCTGGTCTGTTTATATTAATCTTAAATATAAATAGCTTACATCCGTAAGGATTCCTCTAGAAATATTTGATATTTTAGTAATACGATCATTATAATAAATTAAAAAGTGAGCGTCTAGAAAACCCCCATTATTAAGACTCTATGTCGCCTTAACTAGATATTAATACACCAAACAACAACTCTACGAGGTGTGAATTTTAATAAAACATAAAGCGTTCAATTGGTGTGAAGTAAATTAGTAATTTAATTATAATGCAATACCAGTAGTCGTATACATGATCATAGTTTTGGTGTAATAAGTTCAATAATTTAATTGTATACCTATCGTACTATAAAATATTATCATACTACACTCGACATGTATGATTTTGTTCAATATATTAATGTGCATAGGTATTGTTAGTTAGTAGTAATTACAATTAGTAATGTGGGTCTCAAGTTGCGTGTGTCGCATAGTCTCCCAGCTACTAATTTATGATTTTAATTTAAATTCATTTCCTAGTGACATCTTCATTAGCTCAAGTTCAAAGTCGGGATCTAGGCCGCCATGCTTTTAATAGCTCCAACTGCTTCGATAGTAGGAATATAATAATATTATATTATATAGACTGCTTCTTACCAATGTATTTACATAACTGTACACTCTCTTCTCTCTGATACTCTGCTTTTTATAATTAGATTTATATCATTAAAAAAATATAATACTAATAAATCTAAATGAAACATAAAACATTACAAGATACAGAAATATAACAAAAGATAACGGTCACAATTAAAAAAATCGAGCCCAGGATCTCTAGTCTTATTGGGACAGGCGTCTTAACCAACTTGATCATTGGGACATATATATTTAGGAGATGCCATACGTAGTAATGCAAAATCATGTGTTTTTGGTTTGAAAATTTGGTCGCCTAGAAATGTTTCAGATGCTTTAATTAAATGCTGCGAGTAGAATACATCTTGACCTTTGAAATAATCGAGTATTTTTTAGATAAGTCTTTTTATAAGACAGAAAAAAATAATGTATAAGGCCTATGAAAACTGCTTTAAAGTTCAAAATCTCCTACTTTCTAACCCATTTTCGGTAATGGTTTTTTTGTATAATGTGGAAAATTAAGTTATTTATAAAATGATCGAAAAAAAATAAATATTTATGCTTGAACATCCACAAAATAAAATAAAAGGCACTTTTTGGCCATGTTTTTTTCTTGCATAAATCAAAACAGGCGGATGGTTTTAAGCGGGAATTAAAACCAATTTGAAAATTTTAAGAAATTTGAAACCTTATCGCCATCTACATAAGGGTTGTTATTGATAGCGGCTCAATTTAAAATATTACACGACGTAGTGCATCGCCTTAAGCGTCATATCTGTCGATCTCATATTTGTAATTTAGAATTAACAATAAAATCTTGCAACTAATTGTATCTGGTTTCGATTCGTGTCTTGTGCAGTTTCATTATCTTCTTCTTTAACCTTTAAAATAAGTTATAAATAAAACGTTTAATTAGTTTTATATTATACTTATCACGAATAAACTTAGAAAATATATTTATATCTTCAAAAACATTAGAAACATACTAGACTCCAAATCTATGAAATTGTTTTATTACTCAATCTATCTTTGAGTCTTTATCCATACTGTCAATCTATCATTGAGTATGGAATAATCGCATGGGGAGCTACAACACTATCAGCTATAGATTCATTATCGAAGGCACAAAAATTAATTATGGAAGTTATTCTTAAATTTCCCTTAATAACAAGTACTGAAGATATATTCTACAAATTATATTCGACAAATTTACACAAAAACTATCTTAACTCATCTGTTAAATAAAACACATACATTTTACAAAAAATACCCAAAATATTGTAAACACAAGGCACAAAACCAAAGAACTCTTATACACACAACATTTAGTCAAAGAAATTTCAAATACATTGCGTCTAAAATATACAATAACCTACCTGAAAAAACAAGACAATCGAATAATATTAACAAATACAAAATCCTGATCAAACAATGGATCATCGAAAAAGGCCGTGCAATAATTAGTCACCTCACCCAAATATAATCCTCTCTCATTATTGTTACCACTACCTACCAACCTGAAAATATTTTTGCTTTATTGAATAATGTACTTTATTTTAATATTATAAAATATTTCTAAACTAGTCTGTCTTGAAACAGGCTAAGCCAAAAAATATATATGTAAACCTTTTTATATAGATGCATAAATGAATAAATATTCATTTGTTATATTGAATTCAAAGTTCTACACATATTATAATACCCTAGATAGTAATTTAAGAGGTTACTCATAGATGGCACATAGTTGACGATATTGCAGGAATTAAGACTATAATAAATACTATTGCAACCTCAAGGTCGAGTCCCAGAATAATTTCCTACCACCTGCTGAATAAGCCATCAGATCTCATCTTTCAGAAATAAATTCAAACATATTTGTTGACCCCGTAGTTTTTATTTATACAATTTGTGAGACAAATTCGGGCTTACAAATATCTCTAAATAGTATAAGATAAAGTCGCTATCGGCGTCTGTCTGTTTGTGCGCTTAGTTCTTCTAAACTACGCAACGGATTTTAATAGAGTTTTAACTATTATTTAGAGAATACCTTCCGAAACGTTTACATATATAATAAATGCATATTATATTTATAAAAAGTAGAAAAAAGTTGATTTTTTATAATAAAGTCATAAAAATATGTTTTCAGGCACTAATTGTATATCTTAAGAGGGCCTAAAGAAAAGTCTGCAATGATATATGTCTATCTCCTGACAATAACCCCCAACAACGCCGGGTACTATGGGTGGTTACTTCGGGTTTATCTCACTTTTGTTCATATTATGAAGTTAATTACTGAAAATCCAAATTAGTTAATTAGGAAGAGGAATATAATTTACGGATACGAGATGCTCGCGATACATTCCATACTAGTGTATTAATTTATGATCGTATGCATTGTTTCTTTTCGATATTTATGAAGGTTATTGCTAAGAACGTCTACACTGTGAAATTTTGTGTTTTACTGCGCATGTGGGCAAAATAATGAAATCACTTATGTTTAGATTAATAATAAATAATAAAATAAACAAATACTAGAACGATTGATACGGTCAATAGATGTCGCACATTAAAATAATAAAACAAATGATATGTTAATCTAAAAAAAAGACGCTGTCTAGATTGCATTTAGTTCGGGGTGATTCTTGCGATCATACATAAAGATAGTTGCCAATAAAAATATGCGGTGAAAAAAATGATGACAATGTTGGTAGTTCTTAATCGTAGTATGATACAGTTAAATATGACCGAAGGAGATAGGGTCCCATTAGCTCAGTGGTAGAGCGGTGCCCCGGTAAGGCAAGGGTCATGGGTTCGAATCCAAGATGTGACCGTATCTTTTTCTGATTTTTCTGTTTCAGATTTTCATTTAGGAATCGCCAATATTGTTTTCAATAATATTTTTTTTTTATTGCAGAAACAAACAGTACATAATTACATATGAGACAATAGTTACAAAGTTATACAAGTTAATACAATAATTGACACCAATGACATGTCGCTGACATATGTATATTTGTGGTATATTATACATTTTACTTAAGTTAAGTTAGTTAGTATGTTAGTGAAGGAGAGAGTAATAGTTTTGTTTTTACTGCAAGTGAAGTTTTACGAATTCTAATCACAGATGGTTTGTACATTTAGATCGAATGAACGGAGACAATCATACTAACGGACAAATTCACGTAATTGCCCGTTGTATGATTAATTCGAAGATTATTTTTGCTATAAACGACAAAAAATCTGAAATGCAGTTCAAACGTGAACATGGGTATATTTCGAACGATTGGCTAGCTGCTGCCTTTGCGTCAGGGGTTCAAACATTTTTTTTAATTCCTCCCTCGTAGCTTAAGCACAATTTAAAAGAAAAATAACTTAAGATCTTTCACGTAGAGTAGTATGATAGGCAGTTGTGATTTAATTTTGTCTAACATTCTTTTGGTAAATTGACTTGAGGATAAATATATGACATCAGCATCTGAAAAGATGTTATTCCATTTTGTTTATGTTCTTTTTTGTGTGTGGGATGTGGAATAGTGTTTGCAGTATTGGACCGTGGAATTGGGTTTTCTAGAAGGTAGTCATTGTCAACAGCGTTTTTGAAGATTATTTGTTGTCTTAGAATTTTAGATTGGAGATGGAGTAGATTCAACAAAACTAGAGACATTTGAGGGAAGCTGACGCATCTATTTGAATTTCATTTTGTTTTCTTGAATGAATTGTGAATGAAATAGAAAAAAGTGGAAATTAATCAACTTCCCGATATCCAATCGAGCTGAAACTCGGCAAATAGGCTCGTTGTGGATTACAACGCATTCTATCAGCTTAGTCGAACTCACAAAACGCGCGCACACACGCATTTCTCTGAAATTTGATTTATTTTTGGGGCACTATGCCGTGTTGCCCTACTACCTTCTATAGCCAACGTTTCGGACATCATTACAGTGCACATCATCATCACATCTGCCACGATGATGGACACTGTAATGCTGCCCGAAACGTTGGCTTAAGAAGGAGGTAGCGCAACACGGCATAGTGCCCCAAAAATTAATCACTATCATGACATTATAAAAAGTTACTGCAACTAATCTTGATACAATCCAATTAGAATTTGACTTAAGTGATAGCCCAATTCACTCATTTTAGTCAGTCCCTGGGGAGGAAGGTTTAATTATCAGCCAGTAGTAAAACAACTGTTTTCAGTGGATTATTTTTTTATATAATTTCAAATCGATATAAGTAATAATTGATTATAAAACGACCTTAAAGCTTCAACTCGTCTGACAGATCACATGCATTTGTTTAATAGCATTAGCTATACACTTAATTTTGAGTAAATAAAATTAATGTTTTTATTCATTGTGTTAATTGCAATTAACACAACGAATAGGCAAACATAACTCGGGCCTTAATGAATATCCACTGAATAAATAGCAATATAATGAACACGGGTGTAACTTCTCAATTATAATTTCTTGTATCTGTTGTGTTTCCTGGATTTCTCATAAACTATCTTATTAAATAAAACTTAGGCCTTAACAAAACACTTGGACTTTCAATGTGATGGATTGACAATGGTTTCTGATAAAAATGAGTATTGCTAATTTATTAAGCATCTCTTCAAACGATTGGTAATCCGGTTAAAAACGGGATTGCAGGCCCTTATCCCTTCACTACTTTCATCACCTTTGTACAGCTTCCAATATTTTATGCGCATTTTAAATCTTATTTTTTTTATTTTCCTTAAAAAATATATTGTTTTAAAAACTGGTTAAATTATCTTTCCGGTGTACGTATTTAAAACAAACATAACTGTTTCTAAATAATAAAATTTTAATATCAAAGTTGAACAATGTTGTCAAAAACGCAAACCACATTTTTACTTAAAAATTGAGAGTACTCGATATTTCGAAAATACTTGGTTTTTAAGAAAAATCTACGTTCATTTTATCTCTATCTGAAGTTAAACCGATTGTTATGATAGCTTCGCGAAATATGAATTATTATTCATTTTGGCTATTTTTTTAATTTTATTTACAGGTTCCAGTATAAATATTTGAGACAAACTGGAAAGAATTATTAATTTTCTTTCTAACGTCATAAAAATAAGTATTTCCGCGTGATAGAAAAAAAAGATAAAAATACATAATAGAAAAAAATAGAAAAATTATTTTAAAAAATATTGATGCCCGGTCATATGTGACCTCAAAACGCTGGATAGGTTTTAAATTGATTTCAGTGTTACTATAATAATAATAATGATAATAATATTTGGATGATTTGTATAGCGCCGTTTTTGTGCAAAATCGCCTCAAGGGCGCTGTATTGTCCAAGCCACATAAACGAGGTAGATTTATGTGCAATCCAATTATGCCCTACCGCCACTTATATCTAAGTACGTATGTAATATATGTATGAACCAGTCATTGAATTAATGAAGGCAATACAATCTTCTGAGTAACTGCAGTGTTCCCGTTACATATTAATAATCAAAATAAAAAAATGTCAAGTGTCTGGTGCTGTGAAACCAAGTGCAGCGGACATAAGCGAGTATACGAGTAACGACACCAGTGGCTTATAATTTTGATATTGATCTGTTTTTCTACAGAATAATTTATAGTTCTTATGCTACAAACATATTTTAACTACATATTTACCTCGCATTTTTTTAGTTGAGCTCGTTTTCAAGTTGGAATTTTTAGGTCAACTTTAAAAAAAAAAATCTTAGTGTATATTTTTAAGAACCTTGGGAAGTTACAATATCATCCCTCTAGTTGCCGAAAAAATATTAAAAAGTTTTTTTTTTAAGTAATCGAAATTGCACAGATCGATCGATCGAAATTATTTCCTATGTTATTAACGGTGACCGGATAAATCATCACAATGATAATTCATCACATCTTTAAAAAGTTATATAAAGTGATGAAACAAAAACTTTATTAACTGGGTTAAGTAGGTTAGGTTAGATTAAAAAAAAATCTCATCGTTTCTAATGACTTTGTATCACTTTTTAAAAGTGTGTTGAATTGTCACTGTGTTGAGTTATTATGGAACCGTTGTTTACATCACCAGTTTCCAAGTCGTATCATATTACAAAACAGTTTTCTCTATGGTATTCATTTCAATGCAAAAATGTCAATTAACAAAATATTTTTGGGCTTAATTTAGTTTTTCTTTTATCAACAGATTACACATATATAAATATTGAGTTTTCCGCAGACTTGTGTATGAACATTGTCACGTTTCTTCAACAAATTGTATTAAAACAGTAATAACATTCATGATGCATATTTTAGTGATAAAACTTGAGGCAGTCGAGTAGGATTATATATATACACATACACAAGTTTAATTTAATTATGTACCGAGCATTTTTTTAATTATACCTACGTGATAATTTTTTAAAATTGAAAATTCGTTTTATTCATAAAAAAATGTTATCATTACACGTGACGTCTGATTCGCCTTCCGAAGGCATTATCGAACTGTGGTGAATTCACTTACAGACTGTTTGTTTATATTATTTCCGTGTAGGTGTAGTTATTATGAAATTCTTAAACCAATTTTTTTTTATTTTTCCTTCTAAATGCGAAACAGCTGTCACGAGTAATAATAATTGACTAACTCTTCTTCCATCGACTACTAAGTCTTCCATCACTGTACAACATTTACCAACTATAATTATGGTTGTTGAATTCAACATTTTCAGGTGATTCGTAACCCGGATATTGGGGACGGACACGAGACACCGTTGCAAAGTGGAGAGAAGTGGAAAATCTGGAATGCCGACTTACCGTAATCCTTCTCTCGCTTTTGCAAACTCACGAGCTCATAATGGCTTTTCATTTTCGACACGGTCGAAACCTTCACTCCTTCCTCTCCTCAAAAAAACCCTCCACATTGCATCCCCAGAGATGACGTAGGCTCCAAGGGAAATTATTTTCCTCACTGTGTGGAGTTACGCAAAAAATAAAAATTTAAAAACGCCGGAATTATTTGTATTTCTTTAAAAAATAACAACATAATGTTAGGTTGAGTTAAATTTGTATGCAATCAGTTTATTGTATGTTACATATTTCAAATTTAATGTTCTAAAATTCTACTTTTGTTAAAACAGTTATGAATACGAATAAAATATTTAAATCGATTCGTGAATAATGCGTGAAATACGATGTAAACAAATAATAGCATTATAAAATGAATATTTAAAGTAACAAATGTTTCTTTCTCTGAAACGATTGGGTTTTTCAAACGACCATTCCACGATGTTCAAACCGCAAACAACTAAATTTAATCCGTAATGTATTAATCTTGTATTTTGAAAGTGTTTACTATTAAAGAAGTCGTTTGATTTGCATATTTTATTATTATTTTTTTAAATCAAAATCACGCGGTTTTTATAACCTACATTCGTTATTTTCCTTAAGAAGGTACCTTGAACCAAAAATGTCTAATGATACTTTTCTGTTGTGATGTTGTTTCCAACTAAGTCGTAATAACACCTCAAACAACCAAAGACACTTCGATCACTTGAAAGACAGGGGCGGCTCTGTCCAAAACTTTTGCTCCAAACCGTCTGGAGCCAGTGAGATAATGGCATCCCCAATTGGGGTATGTTGTGAAGCTGAATGCCATTTATAAAGCCATTTCAAGCAACGTTACAATTCTGAATGGTGGTATTACACCAGCATACTGAGGGTATCTTCCACTCTGGAAAGTGCCGACGTAAACTATATATTATTTTAAATAGATAAATTGTGATATAACATAAATTCATCAAACAAAATTAAATTCCGCACGCCGGGATTTGAACCAGCGACCTTTGAATTGCTAGTCGAGAGCCTTACCCCTAGACTATGGAGAGTGTCATTCAGGGATTTGCAGTGTACACATTCCTAATATCATTTGGAGTAAATCAAATCACCTCATTTTGCACTTAGACCGACACCCGCCCTTGCTTAACTATCTAATGCGTCTTGAAAGGGACGGTGTATACTCCGTGGTATAAGTGAGCTGGCTGCAAGTCCTAGCCAGTAGCAACACGTGAAAAAGTTTATCGTGTACACCCTGCTTAAGTAAATCTGACACCTGATTCTTTTTTACGAATGATGTTGAATCGAATTGACGGGGCTCTAAAAAATGACCTTACTAAACTGGCTTGACAAAAGTCCGCTCATTTTTTTGAGTTCCCAAAACATCTGCTGATAATAACTAATATTTAGAGCAGTTGGAACTCTTGTGCGGTTTCACATAATTAAAATAAAAATGCGTATACTCATGATCTTGAAATTGCCAGTTTTAACCAAATCATTTTACTCGTGTATTCGAAACAGTCCGGTATATTTTGTATTTTGTACGCAGAATTCCGAGAAACTTTCTTGTTTTATTTAGATTTATAGCAGCGTCGTGCGAGTCCCAATTAACGTTGATTACCATATTATTATTCTTCTCAATTTCATCTGGAGTTACTATAGCAACTCTTGCGAATGCTGCCCTGAGTGATGGAGCCTTTTGTTTTGCTAATTGGGTGCAGATCCAACAAGCTCAATGACTTTAATCAGGCCAAGGTCGGTAGTCAAATACTTGACGAATTTACATAGATACATAAAACATGTATCGACTATTTGATATCTGAAACATGGTGCGGTTTTGATTTAGACATGCGAATCGTGATTCAGTTTTTATGTTCTATCCAAAACCTTCATTGTGACACCTACGTGATTCATAAAACAACTTCAAATGAGTGACGAAACGACAAACAACCGGGCTTCTGGGCTAGCTTGTGAAATGGACCCCACCAAATAAATAAAGAAAAATAAGCGAAAAACACAAACTCTCGAGAAGTTTATTACTGTAGTATTGATAATTAGTTGTAGTTTCGATACCGTCTAACGTATGTCAGTAGAGTGTGTAGATCTAAGCTATTGTTATTTAGTTTATGTAGTTTTAAGATTTTTCCGTAGGCACTACTTGACAGAGACAGCATGTCGGCTGCACCCAAACAGTTAGGAGTACAGCAAAGCATTTCCAATTACACGTGTTCCAACTTTGTCCTCTGCGTAAGAACTGTATATAGAAATCCCTAATAGACAATGAACCGTGATAATCTCAAGTGACTTCCCATGTTAAGTATGGTCTATGTATATTATCTACCTGTACGGAATGTAAATAAAGTGTAATATGTGTCCAATTATCAGCATTACGTTAGTTGATCAAATTCATTGTACATTTAGTTTTGTATTAGCTAATCGACAAATCGGGATATGCAATTTGTTAGACATAAGTTAATAATAGTTTATCTAGTCCATAGTTAGTAATAAGATAGATCATTGTAGAAATAAATTACATATTTGCTCAGTGTCCTTGAGGTGATTTTTCACAAGAACGGCGCTATAAAAATCATCCAAATATATTATTATTATTACAGCCTATGCTAGCCGATCAGTTTCTTCCCTCGCTAGAATAACTCAGAGTCTCCTATAAAATGGACCTATGTCCTGCAAGATTTTCATTGTAATTATCTCACGATGATAAAGACATTCGTGATCTTTGACGAATCGAAGTATTTGTTATAAATTACCGATCATTAAGTGTTTTCCTATTTAAAAAGACAATTAAAAATACACTGGTGCACTAAAATTTTCATCATATGTTTTTGTGTTGGATTCGAATTACTAATTTGATTTTGTATCAGAAGATTGTAGGTAAGATCACTAGGTGCTTAGATTTTAAAGATTGATTGACCTTACCAAAGTTGCTTTAAAACTGTTGTGAGGAAAATTGATAAATTTACAATCCCATCTGAGATACATTAGTTGTCACCAGCATGTGTCAACTTATCGACTGCAATTTCTATTTAAAAATATTTGTCGTTTAGAAAGATTTTGTTCAAAAGTGTTACACCAGATAAACTAGTCCCAGAGTGAGCTCGTCCGGAAGCCATCGACGTTCATCCTCTACGTTCTCACGCCTCTTGTTCGAAAACGGAAAAGATGGAAGATACTAGAACGATCAAGTCACGTACAATGTCTAGGTGGGCTAGTATATACTCTTATATTATTATTGATTTTTAAGGGTTTATTAGCCACGTTACGCTTCCTCTTCCTTACTGAGTCACGTTTCGGACAGCTTAACACTATCCATAATCAGGGAAGATGTACATGAGTACTGACGCATAATGCAAAGGCTGTCAAAAACTTTGGCTCAAGAAGGAGCAGCAAGCTCATTATGGCTTATTACTCAAGCAATCAATCAACTTAAATCTTATTCCAATTGGCAGGTCCCTACAATCATGTGCTGAGGAGAGGGGGATGTTGAAAGTACTTAACTGTGGATGCAGGGTGATGGCCCACTCTGCCAATTTACTCTCTTCGCCACTGTCTTCAACGCATAAATCCTTTAAGGCCATCGTTATATTTTACTTTCAATCTCTGTAGGTATAATCTGCTTTACGTCCAGCATAAATCGCCCAACAATCACGCGAAGTGAAGCAGCTACCCGATTGAGAGTACGTTTTCGGTACAATGCACCCACAGCCATCAATCTGGCTATAAACCCAATTCAGCTCCCAGTCGGAGCCGAAGATGATATAAAATCTCGTTCGACCAGACCTCCAGACATACAGAACATTAGCGCGTATCTTACCGTGCTTTCTTCGCGCAGCGATTTTAAAGCTGGCCCTATTTCCGTTGTGCACTTTGCTTTTCATGCCAATCTAACGAATTTCTGTATCACTATTATTTTTAATCTGCGCTTAGTGGCTGCATAACAGACGAACTTTTTTATTGAATATTTTCATCTGATTTATTAATGTTTTAGTAAAATAAATAATATCGACTCAATCCCGCATTCCGAATTTCTACCGACGTATTACATACTTCCCCTGAACACTTTTTTAGCTCTTCAAAAAATATGTGTTCTTGAAGAACTTATTATAAAACATTCCCACGACAGTAAAAAAAATGGCAGAGTATGCTACGAAAATTTAAAAAAACACGTCTGTTTCTGTTATCAGGTGTCTAGCACGTTTGATCGATAAAATCTATATCAATACGTTTTCTTGACTAAATCCGTCATGTCAGTTTGCGTAATTTAGTTAGTTAGCATGGTCAGCAATCAACATACGAGTATGATTCCATATGAGAGTCGGTAGACAAAAGCTGCCATTTTTAGCGCGACCTCCAAGGTGTCGTATAAATTTCCGTTAACTGTCAATATGCACAACTTTTTTTAATAAGTCTTTCATTATGCAAAATAAATGGCTTATTAGTCAACGAAGGTGAACTAACGAAGCTCTCAGAATTGAAAGAAATCATCATTGCGGTGAATTTATTCTGTTTCAGCTTGGATAAACTATAGTTCTTCAAATATCACTTGTTATGATTAAGACCCCATGAACTAATTGACTCCATTTTTATGTCAAAATGAACACGAGGGTAATGGAAATGACAATGACAATTTATTAGAATTTTTAATTTTTACGTAGTCGTTTGAAGTTTAGGAATATAAAGATCCGCCAGTGTTGCTATCGTGTGACGATTTCTTATTTATTTCCTGTCAATATCGGTTCGGCTATCAACAGCGTAACTGGGCTATGGATATCGATACAAAATCGCCAGAAGTCGAGCCTATTTAATTTATTCTATGTTCTATTTATTTCATAGCTCCCTTTCAGTCTGTTCTATGATCAATTTATTTCATGGAATCTATGAAATAAATTAGTACCATTTATAACAGGCTTTCAATGTGACATATAAACCCAAAGTCATTCAAATAGATCATAGAATAGATAGTGGGGACCCTGCACTACCGTCAGGATTTGGAGGAATTAGGGAGGGGTTGGGGGAGGTGGTAGTTGTTGAGAATTTGGTTCCTATTCAGATCTGTTCATCAAACACGGCTAAAGTGTTTTCAATGGTGGATTCTGAATGGGGGTCTTTTACTAAGCCGATACTGAAAGTAGGTATCTCCTACTCTGTTTGCTTCCTCCATTATTTAAGAATTAAACACATTACCGTCTGTGATTGTAACTCTGGTTCAATGATCTCGGATTTGTTTTGAATTAGCGCATCATTTTAAAAATTGGAACTCATTGTGTTAAGAATTCAAACAAGTGATAAAGTACCTACCTTTAATACAATATCTTAAAAATATTTCAAATCTCTTTTCAAAATTGGAACTACTTTTTCAAGAATTCAGACAAGCATAAAGTACCTACCTATTATACAATATCTCAACGTAAAAATATTTAAAATCCCATTTTCCAAATTGGAACTAATTTTTAATGAATTCATACTAGCATAAAGTTCCTACCGTATGAATTAATAAAATATTATTTTGGTTCTTTATTTGAAATGTCTATTTCTTGGGGTTAACTGTTTGAAATAATTATCAATCCTATATCCCGTGATTTCTACGGGTAGTTCAATCCTAAATCCCCCCTCCCTCCTTAATCTTCCCAGAGCTGCATTAACATGACATCGGTTTTGGAACTGAATACCAGGAGCCCAGCAACGTAGTTAGGTGTCAGGGGTGGTAGCAGACGGTAATCGTGCTCCGGCTTGTAGCGATACTGCATCGCTCGCTGCACTTTGGAGATTAAACGCTAAACCTCTGTCATCTGCTGCGATCCGGGCAGTTTAAGCCTCCCCTGTTTTCCTACGCTCTGCCTCACTGCAAACGGAATAATATGCTAAATGAAATCAATACAAATACCACATCTATTGTTGAAATAATAGCATAGGTGTTAAAAATAAACTATCAGGGTTTTCAAATAAGTGGTGTTATTTTGATATTCAATCGTAAAAGATCAATGGTTTCGTTGCTTGTGTGGCACGTAACGCCGTCTTGTTGAAAGTAAACGTTGTCCATATCAATATCATCCAATTTCGGCCATAGAAAATCATTAATCATCTCTCGATAGCGCAATCCATTCACCGTAACTGTAGCTCCAGCCTCATTTTCGAAAAAGTAAGGTCCAATGACTCCCCCGGACCATACACCGCGTCAAACACGTTGAGGATAGAGAGGCTTTTCAACAATAACTCTTGAGTTTTCCGAGCCCCAGATGCGACAATTTTGCTTGTTGACGAAGCCACCGAGGTGGAAATGGGCTTCATCACTCAAGATGATTTGCATTTGATTCACTCAAGTGAATTTTACTAATTTCAATGAGTTGTTGAAGCGTGTATTGTTCCATTTTTGTTAATGGCGTAGTTTCTATTTGTCAAATGTCAAAAAATGACAGCTTCAAAAGTAACATCTACCGAAATAGCGGGCTATTCAAAATAATACCTCTTATTGGAAAACCCTGTATTTAATGACCATCAAATTGCGATCAGCACCATTTTCTCATTCTCATAATTATTAAATCTTACAAATGGACAAAGACATTTAAATATTCTGATGTGTATTATAGAAATAAAACAATACCTGCAGAGTTTACAATGAAGGTGATACAATTTTACACATGATAAATATTTCATACCAATAATTTTTCTTTGTAATTTCTTATTTGTTGTAGTTACGTTGACTAATTACCGGGTGACATGTGTATTGTAAAGTATGCGGTTACACGGACAAAAATAGTAATGTTGATTTATTGAAAGTCTCTTCAAATTATTAGTCATCCTGTCAAAAACGGGACTGTAAACCGCTTCTTCATAAGGTGTTCGTAATAATATTGGAACACATGTTCATCCACCTACGTTGGTCTTAATAATATATCTGGACAAAAGACAAAAATGTGATGACTTTCAGTTGATCGTGACAAGACATCGGTATTTTACTTAAAGTTTTTTAGGTTACCTATCAATTCATTCGTTAATGGACTCCCGTTTTTAATAAAAGTACGAATAATAATTTAAAGAGATTTATAAAAAATTAGAAATATTTTTTATCAGGAAGTTTTCTCCGTGTATGTGGGAGTGAGTAGTGGTGATCAGTATTGCTCAGTTTATATCATTGACATAATGCTCCTTTTAAATATAAGCTAATAGTTTAGGAAAATATTATATTATTATAGAGCACGGTTGATGGGCGAATTTTGAAATGCTTCGATTTTGAATGAGTAATTTATAGAATATTTCAAGCAAGCTTTTTTAGACTGCCACCACACTTTCTTCCAAACCTCAAAAACACGGTCATTTTCGCTTTTTGCGTTTTGTTGCTAGCATTTCCATGACCCGGTATATTTTGAATTGCTTTGAAATCCGGCCAATTCGATTATTCGTTCCTTATTTGCTTTGATAAATCGATATTTCGATTTTAAAAAAATTCTGACGGTGCTGCAAATGAGTATTACTGCTTTTTTACACACGCGATCGCCGACTTTTGTAATATATTTCTATTCCTTGAGGTCAGTCGGTTTAAAAATCTGTCGACTACTAATACTGTCGTATTACGGCCAGTGTACGCATATCATGCGTAGTTACGCACTACGCATGCGCGTGATTATGAGTAACATATTCTGCTAACCCGTACTTATACCCCCGTATTATCTATCTATTATGAGTAACAGAAAAAGCAATATAGAAATCAGTAAACATGGTTTATTTATTGAATCGCTTAAGTGCAACGGAATAATTAAGGTAAGACGTCTAATATTTTCTACAGCGCGCGGCGGACGTTCATCCGATGACTTGTCAAGTTTTATAATTAAACCAGTTTGTAATACTTGCTTCAATAATTATCTCGGTAATTTTTGAATGTCAATGATGCAGGACAACGATGAGACCATAAACAATAACATATAACATATTGCAAACCAAAAAATATTACCTCTCAAAGAAAAAAAACCAAAGTAAAAATTCTCGAACCCTTCTGGTGCCAAAAATATGGTCACGCGGTTTGCCTCCATCTCTTCGAAAGTATACCTAGATTTTATGTTATGGCAAGTCTGTTAATTTGGATGTCTATAGTATATAATGACTTGGTCGTGACACCCACCGTTATTTGTAAATGTTGTGCGCTTTGGTTCCTTCAAACTCCTGATAGCTGACGATGTCGCTGAAATGCGATGGACGTTGCCACACCTCAACCATAATGAACAGTATATACCTACCAACTATTAATTTTAAGATATTAGATAAAAATATCTCACTATACAATGCGTCACGAATTCACACTTAACACTGGTTTAATAATGTATTTAGGTGTGCGCAATAAGGCTAGCCGTCTTACACATAATAAATAATACGGATAAATAAGAACAGGTTAGTGAAAAACGTTACACATATGTACTGCGTATACCGGCCGTAATACCGCAGTGTTAGTTGCTGACAGATGTTTAAACCGCCCGACCCCCAGGATTAGAGTACTTGTATTACCATGGTATTAAAACAGTGATCGCGGACTTTAAGTGTCTGGTCGATTTGACAAAGATCGATCGATCGCGCAATGAAAATGTCAAAAAGCAGTAATACCCATTGGCAGCACTATCAGAAGAATATTTCACCAAAGCATATACGAAACGCATGATCAAATTGACCAAATTTCGAAGCAATTCAAAGCAGTCCGGGTCATCTGAAGACGCGTGAAGTTAACAACGAAATGTGAAATGCGAAAATAACCGTGTTTTAGAGAATTGGAATAAAGTGGTGCTAGTCTAAAAAAATCTTGCGTGAATATTGTTATGAGTAAATATTTTAACCCGAACAGTATACGGCCCTCCTCACCGTATAGCTATACCAGCGCTATAACGACGTATTAGGTAAGACTGTTGGTGTTTTACACATAAGATGGCTAAACAATTATTATTTAATTGATTATTTATGCTTTGAATGTGTCGTGTATCGCTTCTAGTGTAAAATAATCTATTCTACCATACATAATTCATGATCGCATCGAAGTAATTAATTTCCTATCGTTCGAATAAAAAATAATGGCGTCAACAAGTCCTTGGTTTGGTAGTTTTTAAAACCCGCAGTAAATAATTGTTTGTTGTTACGGGTTTTTATTTACGTTAGATTCCGAAGGGACCTGTGCCCGTGTTATATCATGAATTATTCGTTGTTTTTGAGAAAATAGCTATTTATTTTTGCTTGCATGGGTACAAAACATTCAACAGTTTTTGATGAGGTAGTAGGTAAAAACACGTCTGTGACGGGATATAATAATTGTAGGATTTGTGAAACTATTTTTATTTTTTATATGAAACCGCACAAGAGCCTTAACTGCTCCCAACGGTCTGTCTGGAGCCAGTGAGACTATGGTATCACCAATTGGGTTATATTGTGAGGCTGAAGGCGTTGGGGTAGGGAGGTAGATGGGGAAGATGAAGGTCAAGAAGTACCTGGCTATTCAAATCTGGTCACCAAACACGGCCAAAGCCATTTCAAAAACGCTTTACTTCAGAATGGTGGTCTATCACTAAGGCGAAACTGAGAGTATTTCTAAAATATTTGCATCGGGATCATTGCCTATAAAAATAGAGAACAAAAAAAATGAAGATATGATTTGAGATTTTCAAGGCCAAAACTCTTGGAGTGATTTATTTTTGGGCTATTATGCCGTGTTGTGCTACCTCCTTCTTTAGCCAACGTTTCGGAGAGCATTACAGTGTTAGATTGTAGATTTATTTAAAAATGCATCACTGCTGATTTCGTCGTATGAATTTAGCATGATATCATTTAAAAAAATATTTGATAGTCACGAGAATATGATTCTACAAGCAACCTTCTGGCCCTTCGCCCGACCTCCTACTAATCTTCAAAGATAGTCAAAATTGCGTTATAGTATTGCGAATTACTCATATTGCACGCTCTCCGTAGCTACGTATTTATAAGTAATATTTCCACTCTTAGGATGACGATTCTCAGCGAAGAGATAATAAAAGGCATGCATTACAAGAAATCACAGCTTAATCATCAGTAATTAATAATGATTGCCATGCGTTATTGATTTAACATGATCATTGATCAATTCTGTGTAATTCCATGAATCCATTATCGGTTTCAGAGGCAGAGCAAGAGCAAGGCTATCCTTCGAAGATATTATTTCATAAGGAAGCTGTGCGGACATCACTTGGTCTGTATTCCCTTGACCTCTGTCTATCGCCACTTGATAAGGATTTTTTTACTAGCAAATGCAGTTATAGGTCGGCATAGTTGAAATAATTATAATCTATACGCAGCACTTTACTGAAACATCATAAATAAATAATTGAGTAATGTTATTTATATTATCGTGATTTATTATTGGCTTATTATGCCGTATTGCGCTAGCCAACTTTTTGGACAGCCTTACAGTGTGAATCATCTGGGCAGATGTCTAAATTGTGGTGAAGTGTTTGTTTATGTATGCTGAAGTGACGCCGTGTTCGCTCGTTAATCCTCTCTGGGCCGGTATTTCTAAATAGTATAAAATAAAGTCGCTATCCGCGTCTCTGTTTGTGCGCTTAGTTCTTTTAAACGGATGTTGATATGGTTTTCACTATCATTTTGAAAATTTCTTCCGGAAGGTTTACATATATAATACTTGCATATTTTAATTACAGAAAGTAGGGAAAAGTCGATGTTTTATAATCAAGTCGTAAAAATACTTTTTCGAGCCCTACTTTGCTAACGCTGGTTAAACCTTATGAGATACTCGTACATGAAAATAATGTACTATGGAATTGTACATCTTAAAAAGACCTACAGAAAAGTTCTGGGTGGTATATGTCTATCTCCCAAAGTGAAGTGACAACGCATTGCAAGCATTAATCTAGGTCCCATATTTCAGTATAATAGTTAGTTAAATTAATGTGGTTTTCGGTGTATGGTTTGGTGTAGCCGTCAAGTACAGGATGCCACTTAGCCCCATCGTCTTTATTAGTATTTTTTCATTCAATTTCTTCCGCGATTAGGAGTTCTCGGTGCGTTGTTGGTCTTCCAGAAACAAATCCAAAGTGATTTTTATACAGGAGTCCCAACTGCTCCCAACCGTGTGTGGCATCCACAATATGAAACTAGATTGAAAAATATTTTGTGCAAACATATTTATACAGATCGACAAACGCTGATTACGCAGACATATATTTTAGGTTATATAATTGTAAGCAGAATCAATAAATCGTCTTTTCAAAACGATCAAAACCGCAAAAGACATAAATGCTCTGTGATTGGTCGGTCGCTTTTTATAATAATAATAAGGTGTTTATTCCGGTATGTGGGGAGGTTAGTGCAGTGCCACACATTCCATACAAATCTTGTTAAATATTTAAATCGGGATTTGTTGATTTCATTCCGACCCAAGTGTGATTACTGTTAACCTTAACCTTAATGTCAACCGACAAAATCGAGGTACGTATGACGTCACATGCACCCCTTCAGATGTCGATCATTTTGGCGGGTTTTGACAATTATTTTTAGTATTTTTACTGAAATCGACACAGGTTTTTTTCAGAAAAAGTAAATTAAAAATTTCACTTGAATTCCTTATTACGTTGTAATGATTTTGACATTTGAAGGCATAGAAAGAAGAATGAGATAGGGAAGAACACGTTTGGGAAGTAAATGTAATGATATAAACATATTGTAAATTTATTAAAAATCCCTTCAAATAATTCGTAATCCTGTTAAAAACGGGACTGTAGGCCCTAAACGTATGAATTGATAGGCTTCATGTTAAACTTTTAGTTAAAGTATTGTATTAACGCGACGTTGAAAAACGTGCTCTTAAGCAACATTATATTTTTGCACTACGTCATTATATATTTTCCCGGAAAACGCAGGTGCATGAACACGTGTTCCGATATATTCGGAAAAAACTAATATTTTTTAATTTTTTTTATTTTTATTTATAATGTATTACAAAAAACATGGTAAGTAACACATTATTCCCAATGAGTTGAGATAAAACTCATTACGGGAAGTACAGACACATAAAATACATTTTACAAGGATATTACACTTTTTAAAAAATACAACATATTGAAAAGGAAAAGAAAAATAAATAAAAAAGGAAAAATACATTGTTAAGAATAGAGATTTTAGAAAATACTGAGAGACATCTATACACATGAAACATAGTAAACCAACATATGAATGCGAGCGAAAATTCACTGGTTTAAAAACATTTTCAGGAAATAATCTTTAAGCGTTTTAACTAATATTTTTTTGTTAGTTACTGATTGCTTTATTTTATTAGGTAATGCATTGTATTGTCTATATGCAATATATTGTAATGAGTTAATACCAAATTTTGTTGTGTGGGTAGACGATGCTAGGTGTATTAGATTTTGAGACCGTGTTTTGTGCTGGTGTATGTCTGAATTAAATGCTGGTTTGATGTTAGTGTGTGAGGATCTATGTATGATTTGTAATATTGTACAAGTGATATTGTATTTAGGTAGAACCGTAAAAGGAAGTATGTTTGTCTTTAAATATATATCTTTGATATGTGTATCCCACGGTAGACGGTAGATATTCCTTAT
This sequence comes from Hesperophylax consimilis, assembly GCF_061612785.1. Lineage (NCBI taxonomy): Eukaryota > Metazoa > Arthropoda > Insecta > Trichoptera > Limnephilidae > Hesperophylax > Hesperophylax consimilis. The sequence continues at coordinate 34,022,078 of NC_142848.1, forward strand.
TGCTCGATTTTGAATCACTTGTATTTCTGATATTTGTTTTTTAGTAATAGTGCCCCAGATACTAACTAAATAACTCAGATGGGAGTGAATCATCGCATAGTATGTGGCCCGTAGTAGAGATGTAGAGAGAAGACCTTGGAGTCGGTACAGTACGCCGGTTATTGGGGATATTTTAGATTTCACATGCTCAACATGGGAATTCCACGAAAGTTTAGAGTCTATTAATAGCCCTAAATATTTCGTGACTTCTATATTTTGGAGCTTCTCAGTTCCAAGTGTGATATTCATGGGCACATAATCCTTATTACCGAAAGTTAGGTAGTGCGTTTTTTTATATTGAGGCTCAATTTATTAATACGCAGCCAATTAGCTAGAATTGAGACATCTACATTCATTTGAGACTCCAGGTCACTCAGGCTTGTACTGTGATAATAGATTACAGTGTCATCCGCATAAAGTTGGAGGTTTCCAGAGATACCACATTTAGTTATGTCATTGATAAATAGCAAGAAAAGCAGAGGCCCAAGAATTGATCCCTGTGGCACTCCACATGTGATTTTACCTAAGCCACTCGAGACACCTTTGACTTCAACAAGACAAAATCTATCATCTAAGTAGCTTCGGAGGAGATTTAGGAGCTTCCCAACAATTCCCAAATATTCCAATTTCTTTAAGAGTATTTCATGATCGACCGTATCAAAGGCTTTTTGAGATCTATAAATATGGCTGCCACATATTCACCCTGGTCTGTATACTGTTGAAGGTTGGAGATAAAATCAAAGGCGGCACATTGAGTACTAGAATTTTTCCGAAAGCCATATTGTTGTGGTGTAAGGATATTATTTGCAGATATGTATTTTAGGAATCTATCTTTGATTATGGTCTCAAATACTTTTGAAAAAACCGATAGAAGTGATATAGGACGGTAGTTAGAGATACATGTTTTACAGTCTCCTTTGTGTATAGGTATTATCTCCGCTAACTTTAATTCATTTGGAAACTTTCCCGAGGACAGTGACCAATTAAAAAGTTCTGTAAGGTGACCCGCTAATTCTTCTTTACAAGTCTTAAGAACTGATGGTGTTACTCCATCGAGTCCCGGTGCTGCTTTCAGCTTAGTTTTAGAGATGATCCTCAGTACCTCATCTTTGTTTGTCCTAGCCATGTACAAGGATTGGCAAGCCTTCGGTTCCACAAATACGGTATTACAGTCATCCGGGAATGACGGAATGGTTTTAGTAATTTTACTAGGATACGGCCTGCTGTCCCATTTTTAACAAGATTTTAATAAATCAGCAATACTTATTTTTCTTCGTGTATCCTCCTACTTTCATCATAAGGTGCAGTTACTGAGAACTTGGAATGTTACAGCGGAATATATTATCATCTGAAATCAATACTATATATTGTGTGTCACACATAAACAGATAAACACTCGTGTTTATACGATAAATTATTACAACGCTAATGTGTGTCTCATTAATTTTCTTCATAAATATTTATGTATTCTACCTGTAAATTACAAACATTGATTTCTTAGAAAACCTTTAAAATTATTATTTAAATGTTTTCGTGTAAAGAAATCACTTTGTGGCGTGACATAATATTATTAAATTAAAGTAGTTTTGTTTTTAACCACCAATTTATTTAAATTTATTCACTACTGGTTTCGCTTGGCTTAGGCCTGATCAGAGCATTTTTTTTAACTTCGCTTTCATTAAAATTTCCACTATAGAGGAAACTCGGGTAACCTGCGGTAAACTAAAAGCATTGAAAAACCTTCTGTAAACTCAAAAAAGAAAATGTACAAAAAAGGGAATTTTCCGTAGATGCCAGCTAGTCTGAGATAGTTTGTTATTTAAATCATTTTTTGGGGAATGTGAGTTGGAGGCGTGGTAAATTTTTACATTAACTTTACTACTTTAGGAAAATCATATCTCTCAGATCCTTTGTCATCTTCGGGGATGTTGTGTGGAGGGTCTTCTTTAGGAAAGGAAGGAGTGAACATGAATCATGTAGGAGGAATGAAGCCAGCAAATCATTACACAGCCGAGCTGTTGAACTGTTGAGCTGTTGAACACGAGCTGGTACCGTGGAAATCAATGACGCTTCGAGCATCTTCCATTAAAATACTGGTGGAACAAGGACAGCATTCCCACCTGACGCTTGTTCTCTAAATATTGCAATCCGTTTTTTAAATGGAGAAAACTGTCAAACAGACCGCCCGTTTATGCACAGAGTCAAGGGTTTTTCAAGTACCTTGGAGCTCCAGACCAGAGGTGGTTGCCAAATTCAATAGCGGGGCGCACTTGCAATTTGTATAGGGTCAGCAGTTTTAGGTACCCAAACATCAAGATTGAATAAATCAAAAGGTTAAAGACGATCTTGATTTGCTCAAGAGGTAAAAAATAGAATATTTATTAAATTAGAAGACGAATGATGTAGAGATATAGAAATAATTATTTTCTTTACATGTTAATTTTTATAAAACGGCTGCTAATACGTGTAAAGATGTCATTAATGATATACCACCTCATTATACGAGAGTTTTAATATATACAAGGAAATGAGCCATCAGGCAAGATTAATATAAGTGAAACAGATTGTTAAATATTCATTAATTTAGTTTCTGAAATTAATTAATTTATTATTCAGTAAACCGTAGTTTATCTGCTTAAAGGTCATCCCACTAGATGTAAATTTAGGTACCTACCTATAAAAAACTTTTTGCTTTGTAAGCTTTGATGGATAATATTTTTTTAATAGATAACAAATTGGATTTTGGAATTTTGGTGGAAAATCTTTTTTTTCTTTCTTTTTGAATTTTTTGATCTTTTTGAGTATATTTATTTACATTTCACTTTGGTTTTGAACTTTTTAAGTACATTTATTTATATTTCACTTTGGTTTTAATCTTTTTAAGTATATTTATTTACATTTCACTTTGGTTTTGATCTTTTTAGATACATTTATTTACATTTCACTTTAGTTTTCGGTAATGAATGTGTGCAAATCTCGGAAGCGTAACTTAACCACTTCTTGACATCCGATTGAGCTATAATTCGGCACAAAGACTTGTTGTCGATGACAATGCATTTTATCATTTTTTATGGCAGTCATGTACACACACGCGGACACTTACGATTTTTTTTCTGAAATTGGATCTCATCAAAGCAGTTACGAAATAAATATCGGTCCTACCCGATCGGCATTTTGCGAGGTTGGTAAATGTCGACTCCAGTTCCTGGGAAGGAAGGTCTAAACCTCACTCCAACCAATTATTTTTTTGAGTTTTAAAAGTAGTTTTGAAATAGATCCTATTATAAGAAAAAAACTTTATTTTATTACGGTTTGATTATTAATTTTCTTATTTTTTTCTTGTAATATTTTTAACAATATTTATATCCCACTGTGAAGGATGATTACATGTATACTTTAGTACAAGGCTTGTGGAAAGTTATCTGTCTATCTTTTATTTACACAAAGAAAAAAATATCTGTGTCGTGGATTTGATAAAAACACAAATCCGTTTTATTCCGGGATTGATGAAATTTTATACACTGAACATTCGAAGTAATAAGAAGATTATTTTCAATGTCTGATTTCGAAAAACTCTGCGTAAAGCTCGGGCAACTACAGCTTGTAAATTATAAAAGCGTATTTCGGTAACCCAATTATTATTATAATTATTTTGTATTTCTTGCTAGAGCAATCCCGATTAGTTACAAAACTCATTGCAGGACGAGAGGAACTTACATTACACAGGTGGGAGTTAATAGGTAAAATTTTACATTGGTATTTTGATGTCAAAATTATAAGTTTCACATTCAAAACAGTACAAATATAGAAAAGGGGAGGTTAAATAAAACTAGCAAGAAGAAACAAAAAAGGAACATAAGCACAAAGCCAAGGTAGAACTTTGTAAACTTAGTTCCCATTAACCGGCCCTTCAAAACTGCACCGTCTCTTTTGCTACATCCTGTATATTTCATATCCCTCGGGTTATCTTGCTGTAATCTCATCACTAGATCGTCTAGAAGTCTAGATGTTAGGAGAAAAATTACATTTACAATCCTGATGTTCTGGAACGTATTGCGCTTTATGTCCTAGATGACTTTACCCGAACTATACAGTACAGGTTTTTTTATTTTTTAATGAGGCAGAACCAACCTACCAACGATCATGCCTTTGGGGAAAATTGCTACACTTCTAAACTTAATTTGATTTGAGGATAACATACCTTCTTCTTCGATGGCGCTACAGCCCATATCGAGCTTTGGCCTCCTGCAACAGTCGCCTCCAACTCCTCCTGTCCTCAGCGGCTGACTTCCAGTTTGTCACCTGGAGAAGCTGTGCTGCATCCCCTCTTACCTCATCTTCCCACCTCAGTCTGGGTCTTCCCACTTTTCTCTTTCCACCTGGGTGACCAGTCAGAATTCTTTTTGGGACGCGTGTATCCGGCATTCTCTGTACATGCCCAGCCCATCTCAGCCTGAGGAGTCTCATGTGTGCAGAGATGCTAGGGGCCTTATATATATCGTACAATTCTATATTGTGCCGGATACGCCACTGTTCGCCCTCTTTCACGGGTCCACATATTCTTCTCAGCACCTTTCTTTCAAAAGTATCCAGCATTTCAGCCATCTTTACCGTCAGTGTCAGCGCCTCACATCCATATGCCAATACAGTTCTTACAATGGTCTTATATATGGTTATTTTGGTTTTTCTGTGGACACTACGTGACTTAAACACTGGCAGCAAAGAGAAGTATGTTTTGTTGGCTGCTGTGATTCTCCTTCTGATTTCTGCTGGATCCTCATTGATCTCTGTCAGGCTGGAGCCCAGGTAGGTGAATTGATCGACCACTCCATATGAGTAGTTGTCTTTAAATAGTGAGGATAACATACCAACCTTATGTAAATGGAGATAAGGTTGAAATTAACATATTTCCCCATCTGCCTGTTTTGATTTATGCAAAAAAAACAACGACATGTTTTATTTTATTTTGTTTGGTTCTATCCATAAAAACTTAATTAGGATTATTACACCATAATGTTATATCCAAAAAGGGGTTCGTAAGTAAAAGATTTTACACTTTAAAGCAGTTTTTATATGCATCTATTTTTTCTGGGCTTATAAAAAGAGTAATAAAAAAGTTCTCAATTATTCCAAAGACCAAGATGTGTTCTACTCTCATTATTTAATTAAATCATTTATAAAAGATCAAATTTCCAAACTAAAAACATACGATTTTGCACTATTTCGGAGTGCCACATTAGGCTTCCCTAACTGACGTTATTTACGTTGGTTACGCCAGTATGCATTATTCATTAATTTACACACATCTCTTGCACACATATGTACATACATGCGACCACTGTACTGAAATAATATTGTTGTTCCTTGTCTTACCTTCCTTTATTCCCGCATCTTTTCTGTGCACATTGTGCAATCATTCGCTTACAGTAACCCACAATGTCCGTCTGTAAACCGCTCCCGCGCGATCTTATCATAGCTTAAAACCGCTTGCTGAAACATTTTTATGAACTGTTTTATCAACATACATTTTACATCCACGCACGTCTAGTGCGAAACCGCTTTGTGTCCAGTGCCACAGCTGTGATACCCGAGGAGGATAGACAGGAAGAAAACGAATGCCCCTTTCCTAATGATGAGTCCGTCCTTATCCATACAACATATTATTGTCTTGTGTTCAGTGGTAATTACACTAACATTCAAGGTCCATCGACAAACATTTTTTACACTCCTTTAAAACATACCATAACACCTTTTACACACCAATTGTTATATTATGATGATCTAATATTTTTGTGAAACATTATTGGAATCTCTGTATTTTACAATAAATAAATAAACTAGCAACGAAGAAGATAGATACAATGTAAAAAAATTCCTTTGTTTGATTTCAAGGTATAAAATACCAGTCCACAAGTTACACAATGTGGAAGTTTCTAGTCTGAGAGGTTTGCGGTAAACTTGTGGAAGAATTAGAATAAAGTATTGGCAAGTGCAAATAAATTGCAGAATAAATTTTCTGACTTTCCCATCGTCAACTCTACTGTTCCATTAGACAGTCTTCCTCCCCAACTTGTCTATGTCCGTAATGGATTTGTATGTTTTTTTTCAATATGAAATATATTTAACCATATTGTTATGCTCATAAACCACATTACCTTATCTGATAATTCTTCTATCCTCAAAGATAGACCCCAATGTTTGGGCAGAGTATTGGCACATTGCTGGTCAATCCAACGGAACCATGCATCAACACAGGACTATCCTATCATCGAGTGGTTTCAACGATTGCCCCAATTTAAGTGAGAATTATATGAGAAAAATAACCGAAAATGTGTCCAGCGCTCGGGACTTTTAAGCATTTGTTTTGCAAATTTAACAATAAATAAAATTAAGAGTGGATACAAATTTCCGGCAACACTTTTTTTTTATTGCACTATTTGCTGCATTTAAAACAATTTTATTCAAATGAAAGTGGTGTATAAAAACAAAAATATTTTAATGGTTTTTGATTTGTTTACATTAATTAATTATCAATATCACTATCGGTATTGAAACCAATACTTGCTAGCTAGCTATAAATTACGTAAGTAGACTAAACATCATTAATGTCAAATGTTTATGTGTTCAGTTTCAGATAATGCATAAGAACCGAAATAAAATCATATCAAATCATTTTGTCCCGGGTCATTACCTATTACCACTCAATATGTATTACAAAATGGGTCTTGTTTTCAACAACAGTAATGTATTAAAAATATGACAAAAAAAGACAAAATTGTAATTATCTTTTAGTAAATTTAGTCAGAATAATAGAAGAGTAGGTATGTATGAATTTGAATGAGGCAAGGAGTGTGTGCCAAAAACCGAGTCATTTGGCGGTCCGTCAGTTAGTAAGTTAGCGAGTTAGATTTATTCATTTTTAAAATTTATTTAGAAAGACGGTGTATCGAATAACTTTTGACAAATTCTTTTTTTATGGCTGAGTATACTGAAGCTTAAACTCTCAATATGGTGTGTCACTTATTCCGTCAGAAATTTCAAAGCAATTGTTTTTTTTTTTACTTTTTATGTGTTTAACCCAACTGCTCCCATCCGTCTTGAACCTGTGGAACTATGGCATCCCCAATTAGAGTATGTCGTAAGGCTAAAGGTAATGGAAAGGGAAAGAAGATGAGTAAGAGGAAGATGGGGAATTACCTGGTTATTCGGATCTGGTCACCAAACACGGAAAAAGCCATTTCAAGCAACGTTTCAATTCTGAACGGTGGTCTTACACCAGGGAGATACTGAGATTATCTTTCACTCTGGAATGTGCCGCAAATATAATATATATTATTTCAAATGAGTAAATTGTGAAATTTCAATTTTTTTTCACAAATCACAAAAAAATACAGAAAAGATTTGAATCCGCGACCTCCAGCTTGCTAATCGTGAGCCTTACCCCTCCACCACAGAGGCCCTGAATGGCTCGTAACGTTAATTACATCATGAGCCTAAAAGTTTTAAAATAATAAATGTATTACTTCTATGGTGCCGTTTTCTATGCAAAATCGCACAAAACGCGGAACGCTGTCAAAGTCGATACACGACGACCCGCGTTACGAGCGAGCTTGAGAAAAATATTATCTTTCTCTCGACCTTTTGTACCAATATATACTGTTGTATTCGATTTACGTTACATTTTTAAGACGAAGTACAAGTTCATAGTGGCGATAGCCGAGAGATAGACTGGCTATTGTCCTACTGTTTTGTCAAAACGCGTTTACACGCAGACAACGCGGCCGGGCGCGGTTGTGGGTTAAGACACTATCCTGCGGAGATAGCTTGCCTGTCTTTCTCCGGGACAGTGTCTTGGTTCATTGTTCTGTTTTTTGTTAATATTAGTACATTGGGTCCGGAACTGTGATAAAACAGTATTGTATTGTCCTCGTGTGATCGCTGCATTAATTTTAAACGAATGAACAAAAAATTACAAGGCGCTATCATCATAATTTCGTAATGGAGATTTTTTCAGAATAGAAAAAATCGAAAAAACTTTGTTGAAATCTGTCGCATCGGCTTACGGGTTATAATCCCTGCTGAAGTTAGCATACCGTAAAATGTGGTGACTCTAGTCAATTTTCAACTTTGAAACTAAGTAACCTTTTTATAAAAACACGGTAAATATTTATTGCACATGTTTAAACTATCGAGATGTAAAAAAATTTACGTATGCATTTGGTGAATAAAACATAAATAAAAAAATAAAAACATGATGATCGAGGCCAGCACTAAGAAAAGGACAACTTGACATAATTACCGTTTTTTCATAAACTTATTGCAACGATACGCCCAAGCAAAAAAGTAAAAAAATGCAAGATTGAATATTCAAGTTTTCAAGTGTAACAACATATCGATAGCCACGGATATAATTTACTATTTAAATGAGACAAAATTATTAAAATCGTTGAGGAATTTATAATATGTACTATTTGTGTATATATATTTTTTAAACATACTCTTCATATCACTCACTACATTCAAATGTGACCACAAACATGATGATTCTAGATCAATACATCAAATAATTGGCATAATTTTGCATTTTAATCTTACTTTTTAATATTTCGAATTTTATTTCTATTTTAGTTAACATTTATTTTTATCATTCAGTTTAATCTTTATTTTTATTTCTATTAATATTTATATTTTTCCATTTTGTTTTATTATTAGTTTCTACAAAATATTATTTTCCTAGTTCTTACATTATTATAGTAATCATGTACGACTACCATAATACGGACATAAGCCTAGGTGATAAAACTATACAAACTACTATGTATAAAAAAAAAATATTATGTCGGTATGAAAATATCTTTAAAAAACAGCTTTACAATGCAACCGACAATATGCAACCGAATATTTCCGGGAATTATGCAGATATTCGTGATGACCAAAGTCACCCCCGATTCAAAAGTCACCCCATATTACGGTTGCTATCAACCACTTTTATATTTTATTTACGAAACAGGAGTTTCGTTAACAGTATTATATTCCATCCCAGATTTTTTTAAGGGTTATATTTCTGATATATGTTGTGCGATATTTTTGTTTATAATTATATTGCCATTCGTAAATATTTCCTTAATATATTTGCTTTGTTGTGTAATCATCATCCGAACAATTTTATTGAAATCGTAAATAAATAACTGAAACATCCGATGGCTGAATTATTAAATTTCACGTTGAATTCCCTCTGGGGTTAGTACTGCCGGTACCAGGTTGTTATTTATTCCCCTTTGGTTGTGACGTGGGTTTAGCAATGCAGAATGCAGATTATATTATTGCGAACAATTAGAATTCCCGATCTGTTAATTCCTAAACCACGGGACACCATACGGTGCATGGGAGGCTAGAACATGATTTTCCCAATATATGGATATTACTGTAATACAATACGGAACCGTGTGAAAACATTCCACACGCAATTTATACAATTCCTGAGCATATTTGGAGTAAAAAAAGTAGATGTCATTTTGCTATCGGATCATATATTTTTTTTAATTAAAAACAAAAATTATATTTTTCCATCACCCGTTGCCATTGGGTAGTTGGATACGGTGTAGCCGGTCACGTGATATATTGTGTATCTAATCCTTCGCGTCATCTACAGTGCGATCATTGGCGACGTGTGATAAAAGAAAATATTTTTGTTTTAAATCGAAAAAATATACCATTGGACAGCAAACTGACATCCACGTTTTTTACTCCAAATATGCTGAGGAATCGCCGGTTAAAATCCTTCGGATTTGTGCTATTACGTACACCGTGTACATTACATTTTTCCTAACCGTAAAATTCCGAAAATAGGTCTATCGTATTATCGTAAATTATTTATTATCGTGATTAATTTTTGGGTTTCAATGTCGTGTTGCGTTTCCTCCTTTTTTAAGCTAACCTTTAGACGGCGTTATAGTGTCCATCATCAGAGCAGATTTGTAGATTGTGATGATATGTGTATTTATGTTTGTAGAAGCGACACCGCATTACAAGCATTAATCCTCGTATTTCAGTATAATAATTTTTTGAAATTTTTGTGGTTTTCGGCGTTAAGTTTTGGTGTAACCGTCATGTACGGGATACCTACCAAGAAATATTAAGCCCTACTCGTCGTCTCTATTAATATTAATTGAGTTTAATAAGTTTGGATACTGATACTGTGTCCGAATCATTTAGTAAGGAAGAAGGATGCGCATTAACACTGCATAGTACCGCAAAATTTAATCACGATAGCATTTACCTTCGCAATCAAATCTACATCTTCCAAATAGAAACTTCATAAAACTACTTGTGAACATTTTGTTTACCTAACAATACTTTCCTATATAAGTATATAATATTATATCGGGGATTATTAAAATTAAAAGACTGTTGACTCAGACCTATGACGTTTATTGACACTGCGCACACTCGTTATAATCTCCCACGTGACGCATCAGGACTGCCAACATGGCCATACATAACATCCTTTCCTCCTTTATTTTTATTTTTTATTTTCAAACAATTTACAATACCAAATAAAACTTAAACATAATCACTATGACTAAATCTGACAGGAGGTTTCACCAATCTGCCAGCCCTAGTTACTACATCAGTTTTCCCACTAGTGCTGGGTAAAGGCTCACTATCATTTTTATTTTCTTGACTTCCCAAGTCATACCATTTATCGGGATTTTCATAATTTGATTTTAACTTAATGCAACTTTTTTTATTTGGTTAACATGGACCTTTTTTACCTCTCCTCCGATTAAAAGAATTAAATACACCCATGAACTTAATTTTAACTTAATAGTTCCCTGAACCCATTTCATAGGACCTTTCAAATGTCTTAAGTATACCAATACATTATCATTTTCTTCATACTCTGTCAATGCATTTTTACTTGATTGCTTACTTTTATTTACATTATTTTCTTCTGTCAAAACATGAAGAGGTGTACGTGGCTCATACGAAAATATTTTAGCCATAGGAGACAAACCCGTGACAGAAGTAGGGGTGGAACGATAAGTATACAAACAATCTATTAGACGTTGAGCTGGTGACAAAAATTTAGAATTTTTTGAAAACATAAATTTAATTAAAATCTTTTTGAATGTTTGAACAGATCGTTCTGCTAATCCATTTGACTCGGGATTATATGGTGGAGAAAATAATAATTTAATAGATTTTTCTTTACAAAAAATAGAAAATTCTTTACATGAAAATGGAGGACCGTTATCACAAACAATAGTTTTCGGAAACGCAAATCTGGAAAAAACTTCACTTAATTTTGATAACAAATCCGAATATCTAGTATTTTTCATATAAAAACATTCTATCCACTTTGAATATGAATCACAAACTAACAAGTATTTGGAACCTTTTAAGTCAAAAAAATCCAAATGGACTCTTTCCCATGGACTTTCAGCAATAGGCCAATTATGACGCACATTTTTGTTAGCTTTTTGTACCGACTGACACATTTCACATCTAGAAATAATATCTTCAATATCTTGATTCATACCTAACCACCAAACATAAGAACGAGCAAGAATTTTTGATCTGACTATACCAGGATGACCATAATGTATTAAATTTAAGACTTTAGACTTAAGAGATTCTGGTATTACAATTCTGTCACCAAATAAAAGACATTTTCCCTTGACCGACAGTAAATTTCTGAACTTGAAATATTTTTTTAATTTCTGGACTTGACAAGTTTTCAATCCAACCGATTGAAACATACTTAATGACTTTAGATAACATTTCATCTTTTTCAGAATGACTTTCAACTTCTGAAAATGGAATTAAGGGTGTTGACATGTATACAAAATTACATTCCTCTACATTAAATTGTTGTTCACTTGGCAAACGTGACATCACATCAGCTTGAGGAATTTTCAGTCCATTTTTAAAAACTAATTTATAATTGTACGCGGACAATATTATAGACCATCTTATGAGACGTGATGCAGCTAAAACGGGAACTTTTTTATCTTCGGCAAATAAAGACAACAATGGAGCATGATCAGTATATATAGTAAAATGACGACCAATTAAATATTTATGAAATTTCTTGATTCCAAAAATAACAGCAAGGGCTTCCTTGTGCAATTGGCTATAATTTCTTTGAGCTGAATTTAACGTTGCAGACTCAAAAGCTATAGGAAATTCTTGATTCTTTACGACATGACTTAAGACACATCCGACACCGTATGCACTGGAGTCGACTGTAAGACACAATGGTTTTGACGGATCAAATAAAACTAACATAGTTTTATCTGACAAGAGAGACTTACTATTTATAAATGCTTTTTCGCATTCATCAGACCAACACCATTCTACATTCTTTCTTAATAAATTATGGAGTGGTTCTAGTACAGTAGGACACATAGGAATAAAATTCCTATAAAAATTCAACATTGACAAATACGATTTTAGTTGAGTAACATTTGGACACCCAGTAGACTTAATTTTCTCAACTTTTGACAAAGACGGACTTTTGCCTTGACCTGACAAAGTAAAACCTAAAAATTCAAAAGAAGATACAAAAAATTCACTTTTTGACACATTAATTTTTATATTAAACTCATTTAACTTTGACAAAACTTTTTCTAAAGTATTACAACACTCCGTTTCATCTTTACCACCTACACAAATATCATCAATGTATGCAGCACAGTTTTTTATGCCTCCCAAGACTGTATCAATGACCATTTGAAATGTGGCAGGAGCCGATGACAACCCAAAAGGTAAACGATTGTAAACATATAAACCATTACATGTATTAATTGTAAGTAATTCTTTACTAGAATCTGACACAGACAACTGTAAATATGCATTTGTTAAGTCTAATTTACAAAATACTTGACAACCTGAAAATTTATTAAAAATATCCTCTGGACGTGGAATAGGATATTGATCAATTCTCAATTGTGGATTGACTGTAGATTTTAAATCTGCACATAAACGTATTTTTCCATTTTGTTTTGGTACACAAACTATTGGAGAAGACCAAGTACTATATTTAACTTTAGAAATTATGCCTTCGCTTTCAAGACGATCTAGCTCTTGGCATACTTCTGCACGCAGTGCATAAGGGACCTCATATGCTTTGTGGAAAACAGGAGTTGAATTATTTTTTAAACTTAAATTTACCGAAAACTCTTTAATTGGTATGTCGTTATTCGTTTTAGAAAAAGAATTTAAATATTTTTGTGACAATTTTTCGACAATGTTTGATTTATTTTTTCCACTGACAGACACTGAATTTACAGTATTATCATTACCAATATTTGACATAAAAGAATTTATAAATGTATTTTCCCAAGACGGATTCAAAACATTTATCCAATTCCTACCAAGAATAGCTTCAGACGATAGATTTTTAATAACTAATACTGGTAAATCCACGACCAATTTAGAATCATCTTTTACACTTACTTTTGCAATAAAAAATCCAAAACAATATAAATTTTGACTATTTGCTGTAAACAAATTACCATAGAACTGACTTAATTTACAAGTTTTGAAAAATTTTATGTACATTTTGTGACTTATCAAGGTCGATGAACTCCCTGTGTCAATCATGAAGGACATTTTCCTACCGTTTACAAACAAATCAATATTAGCTGTTTCAGACACGGACATATTTAAAACATTTATATTACCCACACATTTTACATGATTAATAACAATTGATTTTACACTAGAACAAAATTTTGACGTATGACCGTATGTATTACACTTGTAACATTTCCAATTCCTTGACGGACATGACTCTGGTTGATGACTGATAAAACACCTCTCGCATCTTTTTCTGGGATTTCCACGTGATGGAGATGAAAGACGACTTGATGACATTGAACTCCTTTGACCTTGTTGCGGACTAGTACTCCTTTGACGTGACGTTTTCGGCTTTACTTCGAAAACTCCCGATGAAAGATCTTCTTTGTGTAATATTTCTGCAGAACAACTTACTGTCTCCATATTCTTCACAATTTTTTTTGCTTTTTCGAAACTCAGCGATTCATCTTCAGACAGTAATCTTATAGTCATGGCTTCATTTTTCACACCGCACACCAATTTATCCCTCAAGGCTTCATCCAGAAATGCTCCAAAATTACATGATATTGACAGACTTTTTATTTCTGAAATGTAATCATCAATTCCCTGGTTCGACTGTTTCTGACGATTATAAAATTTATATCTTTGGGCGATCGTACATTTTTTTTCTTCAAATTTATTTTGAAGTGTTGTTACAATCTCGTTATAAGTTAACTCTTCAATATTTTTCGGATGAACTGTTTCTTTTAAAATTTTATATTTCTCCGCACCAATAATTATACAAAGATATCCAATTTTCTCTTTGTCCGTAATATTAATTACTTTTAAATAAATTTGAACACGTTCTAAAAACATTCCGAAGGTTTCACAACTCGACTCGTATTGCGGCACTGGCAAAGTACTCATAGACATGTTAAAATGATGAAGACGAAATCACTGTTTTACACTGGACTATTAAATGAATATTAATTGTTTTTAATTTAACTTTTTCGATTATCCTCGTCGCCAATTATTATATCGGGGATTATTAAAATTAAAAGACTGTTGACTCAGACCTATGACGTTTATTGACACTGCGCACACTCGTTATAATCTCCCACGTGACGCATCAGGACTGCCAACATGGCCATACATAACATATAACAAGTATCGAACATTAAGCCGCGAGCTTTCGTCGAACGCAAGGAAACTTCCACTGGGGAATTTTAATACTGTTACTTGGTGTAGTGCTTTCTTATCGAAGCCTTGCACTCTCGCTACTTCGCCTGGGTAAATTAAAAGTTGGGAAAAATGCTGACGGTCCTCGTTGGTGAAAGGGCTATTCAAATGTTGAAGTAGACGCACTTTTTTGGCCAATTAGTCCATTTTAGCTTTGAGACCGGAACAAAAAGAAATTAAACTTTAGTGTCTTGAGTTGAGAATTTCGTTAAAAATCTTTAAGTCATTTTAATGATGTTTTATTTTTTTATGTTTCATAAATTTGTTTTATTATTTTTTAATGGAGTACAACAGGAAAAGAAGCTTTTTACCACACTTTTTCCATGTACTTTGCTAATATTTCATAAACTGTTCTTAACGAAACTCTATGCACATTATTCTACACTATCGGAGGTTGGCTATCACGAGGGCAAAATTCTAGATTTCTAGTTAAATAATCTAAATTTTAAAAAATGTATGTCTATAAATGAAAACACAGTTAATTTCATACTATAGGGTTTTCCGATAAGAGGTGTTATTTTGAATAACCCGCTATTTTGGTAGATGCTACTTTTGAAGCTATCATTTTTTATCATTTGACTAGTAAAAACTACGTCATTAATAAAAATGGAACGATACACAAAATTATTAAAATTCACTTGAGTGAATCAAATGCAAATCATCTTGAGTGATGAGGCCCATTTACACCTCGGTGGCTTCGTCAACAAGCAAAATTGTCACATCTGGGGCTCGGAAAACCCAAGAATTATTGTTGAAAAGCCTCTATATCCTCAACGTGTGACTTTTTGGTGCGGTTTATGGTCCGGCGGAGTCATTGGACCTTACTTTATCGAAAATGAGGCTGGAGCAACAGTTACGGTTAATGAATTGCGCTATCGAGAGATGATTAATGATTTTTTATGGCCGATTTGGATGGTATTGATCTGAACAACGTTTACTTTCAACAAGACGGCGCTACGTGCCACACAAGCAACGAAATCATTGATTATTTACGACTGAATATCAAAATAACACCTCTTATTGGAAAACCTTGTAGTTAGGTAAAAGGTGACAGTGGTAATTTGAAGTATGGCTGCTTGACATTTACTTTAAGTTAAAATATAAATTATGATATGGGTTTGTTCCGAGCTTAGAAAATATTTGACAACCCGCTTCAAAATAATTTCTTTGTTGAATATTCATGCGCGAGTGGTGTTTATACTGTGCCGTAACCTGTTCAGGTGGGAATAGTTATGGAGAGAACATTAATATGCAGGAGCTACGGCCGCGGACGGTAGTTACATCCTAACCACCCATGCTTTTGAGAATCAAATTAGGTACAATCCGTGTCCAAACATCCCATTAATAAAATCTTAAAATCAACCAATTATAATCATTTTGAAAATTGGTTGGTCGTTATGGAAACCAAATTTATCTGATCCTCGGTTAACCCATTTAAATGCAAACAAATATTACGGCCTCCGTTGTCGAGGAGTAAGGCTCTCGACTAGCAAGCTGGAGGTCGCGGGTCTAAATCCCGGCGTGCGCAAGTAAATTTTATTCGATTTGTGCTATTTCACAAACTACTCATTTAAAATAATATATAGCATAGATGCGGCACGGTTTAAAGAGGAAGATACTATCAGTATCGCCTTGGTGTAAGTTCACCATTTAGAAGTGTAACGTTTATCGAAATGGCTTTGGCCATGTTTGGTGACGAGATTTAAGAAGCAAGGTATTTTCCCCATCTCCTTCCCCTCCCCACTACCTTCAGTCTCACAACATACCCCGATTGGGGATGCCATAGTCTCACTAGCTCCAGGCGGTTGGGAGCGGTTGGGACTCTTGTGAATTTTCACATAAATAAAAAATGTATGTCTTCAAGCGACAGGAAATCACTTCAATTCATTCATTAAAATATTATCATTACATAAAAAAAAAAATAAAAGCAAAAAAATATATTGAATAGTTAATAAAACGTATGATTTTTTTTTGATAAGTTTAATAATTCGAAATGTACAAAGTGGTGGAAAAAGTTATGTAATATTTTTTTAAAACACGTAAAATTAAATTAGCATTTTTTAACAATGTATTCAGTCTGTTGCTATTTTGAATCCAATCGAATTCGTGTGTTATAGTGTTCTGTATTTACTATGTTTTTCTTATTTTTAAATGCCGTCATTCTGAAATAAGGGTGTATTATTGTGATAACAATAACATATTCAAGACAACATGATTTGCAAATTAATCTTTTTTAAATATAATTTCTTAATAACAATAAATCAAAATAAAAGTGACAAAAGTTTTATTTATGAATGTGTTTATTTGAAATGATTAATTAATATATTAATTTAAATTAAGTACCTTTGTTTTAAATTGACATACGAATTATCATTATTTTAATTCAAATTCTCCTATTGCAGCGATAGTTGCTTTCAGCTTTTTCGATTTTTTTTTCAATTACGTTACCATTTCAAATATTGCACAAAATTCTAAGAAAAAAAACCGCCTTGAAGAAAAAAAGTTCATAATATCTCCTACATTCCGTTCGTCTGTAAAACTGTTTGTACGTTCGGTTTCCGTTTCAAGATGGTGGCCCTTTTAATGGTTCAGTAAAGATTATTTCTGAAAAGTGAATCGTTGTACTTATTTGGACTTTCTTGTTCGCATTTTTTTTCAATGTTCAATGAGGCCCGGAGGAAATTAATTTCCCTCACATCATCTTTGGAGATGCTGTGTGGTGGGTCTTTTTAAGGAAAGTAACGATAGGAAGTTCTATGATGGAAAAAGGTATGGGGGATGGGTAGGAATCTAGGGATCAGTGTATCCAGGAGTGACGGACGAATGATCTATCCCTCATAGTGCGATGCAAGGCGATGAGTCAAGAGAGTCTGACTGAAGACGTCAAAGAGTGTATCTGTCTCCCTCATAGGGCCTCACCCAATCCCACCTGTCACACAGTCGGTGGACCGACTTTTCCCCATGAACCCGGGCACCCCTGAAAAATCACCAAACGTAGCGAACCACTTAGGGTGATCTATGGCAGGGGTGTTGATTATCCAATAAATAGTTCTAAGATAATCACAGATGCAAATAAATATTAAAAGACTAAATTTTTAATCATATAGTTTGAATCTAGATACCTAATTGGATTGCTACTATTCGTTTTACTTACCTGATTAAAAAAGACACAACTATAAAATAAATGTAAATTGACTTTAAAATGTATGACCCCGTCCAGTTGAATTATTCTTGTATTCGGTTGTATTTCCTTTGTGTATCTCGGCTAACAAACCACAAACCCATTTTGGGTGAAAATATGGCGCAAGCTGCTCTGCTAGGTCATTGTAGTTGCAACATTACCAGGTGCATTCTGGAAGTGTTCGCGTGTACTGCACAGGTTGAATAAATAATAAATCATCATTGTTAGTGGAAAACGCTTACCTGCCCATCTACACAAAATGTTCACAAAATCGTATTTATGGTTTTACGTGATGGAATATTCTTTGTTTATTTATTTAATACTAGGTTAATAAACACTCTTATATTTATGGAATAATATTTAGAGGACCGCAGCGGACAATTCTTTATCAAATCGGACATTGTTAATTTGCAAAATTCCATCAAACTTTTCAAATCGGACAATCCCAATGTGTAAAATATCATCAAATTTGTTTTTCTGGAAAATTGTTTTTCAAATTGGACAACCAAAAACATCGTCGAATTTTTATGATTATTTTAGTTAAGTTTTTGTATTTTTACGCTGTGTTGTGTTTATTTGAAAATATTTTTAGGAAATTTATGTTTATTAATGGTAATAATAATACTGTTTTCGTTCCGGAATGTTGGGCGGTTTGTGCAATCCCACACATCCCATAAAGCAAATATAATAATATTTCAATAAACATAAATAATACATTAATTATTAGATTCAATTATAAAGTAATTTTTGGAGTTGTTTGTCAGACTGCAAAACCTGGTACTGGCGAGCATGTTGGAAGCACTGCAGTATCTGGGAGGCCAAACATTATGCGGTAAGCGTTGTCATACTGTGCGCGTAGCCTTTCCTTGGTGCTTTTCTTAAAGTTGGCTCAAAGCTCGCAAGTATAAAAGGATATGAAACGTAAGGAATAGCATTATTTTTACAAGCTGGCTGCAAAACAGAAACCTTCTACTGAGCATATTTGATTTTATGCTGAGCGCTCGTCTTTGCCGGTGGATGGTGATGTGCCCTAGATTTATTGTTTCTTCTTTTTTCTACTACTTTCAGAAAATGTTAACATAGGTTAAGTAACCTGAAAATATTGCGGATGTAAACAAATCGCTTAAAAATACAGAACAAAAAATTGCGCACAAAAATATTTACATCGAATATACAATTTGAACGCACATTGTGACCTTTAATTCGCCGTGATTTCCGCGGATAGTGCTATCGTGATTCTACAAAAAAAGTGTTTCATTTTAGAAAATAAAATTTTGATTTATTCTATAACTGAACTCGTGCTAAAAATAGTTTAAACTAAACCCGTGGGTTGTACCGTATTCATGCAAGTTATTCAGTTATTTGGCAAAGTTTTAACGGATTATGGCGGTGAAAGAGCCAGATGTTGATAAGTAGGTAGTTACTTAAATTTGCATACGAAAATCATGACGTTATTTTCAAGAAGCGGAGTTTCAGTTAAATGTCGACTCAAGAGCTTTTTGTTCACAGCGGGTCAACGCGCGAATTGCCAAAGCTTTTGTTCATACCTATGTAGTTTTTCGCTGTTTCATTGATATGAATCACCGACGTTCGTTCTGTGGTATGATTCTAATAATTCTAATAAAAAACGCGGATAATATTTTTGAAAAAAATATTCGTACAGATTTTACACGGATAAAAATGACTGTTGCTAATTTATGACAAATCTCTTGAAGTAATTGGTAATTTCGGTTCAAAGCGGAATTGTAGGACTTACGAATGAATTAACAAGTTTCCTGCTAACCTTTTAGTATATTATCAAGAAGCCGGAACACGTGTTTATGAAAATTATATTTTTTTTGCATTATAACGAAACTTATTTCTATCGGCATGATATATTATCAAGGGAAATCAATAAGACGTTCTTAAATTTATATTTTGTTAATAAGGCCTCTCAATTTATCGTGAGGGCCAAAATCGATTTCTCTCCGTGCAGACACTCCAAATACCTAATTAACTATCCCGCAGCCAAGTGGGGGAGTAGGAAGTACCCAAAATTACTATCCTTAGCTTAAATACTTCATATATCATTTTAGTATTCTGCGCAAATACATAAGTTACCATTAATAATTGACTGAATAATTGAGATTTCTAAAGTTTAAGCACATAAGACAGAAGCATGCATGGGGTCTTCGAAAGACCCACTTGGTTACAGATGTCTTGTTTGGCATCTCGGCCTGTCAAGAGTTAAAAAGGATGGACATCGTTTAGTGCATTGCTAATTATTTACATAACCATGCTTCTATTCCTCTATGATTGTATTCATACATGTTGCCTGGAAACTCGTAGTACAAGCAGGAAACGGTTAATCTACATCACAAAAAAACTTATTTTGTCGTTCTTTTTTTCGGGATAAAGGGTTATAAAACTTTTGGAGCCGAGTCTACACTGCTACGCATTTTACGAGAACATAAACAGTTGATATTAACCATTCTAGCGACCGATTACAAAAAGATCTGAAAAATTCCAACTGCAGTCCCCATTTTGTACAAACGGCGCAATTTATTTTTATCATACCGTTTCCAATATGGTTAACTATATTATGATAACGTCTTTCATTTTTTTATAGCGTGTTTTAATCTTTAAAACAGTTATAGGCAACATACATTGATGAATAAGCAAGCAAAACAAACTAATAATATGCTTATATTTTTTGTGACGTTAAGTTCTTTTAAATTTCGGTTCCACGGCGAAGATTTTTGTTGTTTTATAATATACCTTCTATTGCGTGAAAAAATAAGAAATATTATAATTGTAGGATTTATGAAGTTACAAAAAGAAAATTGCCTCAGGATCATTGCATTTCCTAAAGAAGAAATTTATTTACCCACAAAGTGATTGCTTTCTACAATAATAAGAAATTTATTTCTACAATGTTAGTAAACTTGAAAAATTACTACACCTGTCAAAAATTTGATCACAAGAAACTTACAACTTTAATAATAAATTATTCATTCATCAAATAAATTTAGGCTAGGCTGATAAGATTTGCATTTTTCAGTTCCAATTTTGTAAATTAAAAGTTCGTTGAACTTGAGAACTTTTACGCTTTACGCGGCAATACGCAATCACTTCACTCAAGCACCGACAACCGATAATAGTATGTTAAATACCTACATTAGTTTTTCCAATTTTTTTTATTCATCATCAAACGTAATATTATTTCAAAAAAGACAATAGAATCGCTACCATTATAAAGCCAATGGTACTGGGAACATTTTGTCGTTCAAAAAATAAAAAACCCAAGTCTTCTAACTTATGAATCCGCATTACTTTTCTAATTTGAATGAAAGTAATAGAAATTAAAAACGTACACACTCCAACCGAATAAAATCACTCGCCTCCGAGCTTCCCGTACTAAGTGCCAATGAAATCCGTGGAACTTCCATTTGTATTTCTTTTATAGAATTTTCTTCGCTTTTTAAATGTTTTTAGTCCGAGAAATACAATCCAAAGCTACAGTTAAATTTTGATTGCAAATAATTTTGTCGTTTATTTCAACTATAATTAATTACTATTTACGTACATTAATTATTACAAAAAAGTTAATTGAATTCATGAAAATTTGCTAACGACAGCTTTTCAACATTTTATAAAGCGATTGGATGATGTAGTGATTAATAATCAAAAATTGAAAAGTATGAAATTGATTAAAATTATGTAATATAATTAGCTGGCAGTTGATCAATTATCAGAGACGTCAGTCCCTGTAAGACTATAATATGATCTGGGTTCGAGTCCCAGATGCGACCGTTACCGGTATTTTTGGTATTATCTGATTGTATATTAGCCACTTCACCACTGTCCACTTCTCCGACCTGTTATCTTTTTTTAGTTATGTTTAATGTTGATGGTTTGTTCGTTTAATATTTAGCGAGACAGTTAGCAGCGAGCACATCCCCAGAGTAAATTAGTCAACATATTAAGGTTGGGACAAAACGTACATAATTACTTAATTACTCTGTGCATGAGGGATGGCATAATGCATTTTCTGCAACGCAAACAGTAATATTACACCATGTACAGTTTTCTACATTTCGCGTAGAAATTATAATATTATCATTCCTTTAATGAGATTAGGTGTTTTGTTACCTGAAATTATTTGCAAAGGTAAGTTTTTAGATTTTCACGGCCAAAAGCATTTTTGTTGTTTGTTTTTGGGGTGTTATGCCCTGATGATGGACACTGCAACGCTGTCCGAAACGTCGGCTAAAGAAGGAGTTAGCGCAACACGGCACATATTTGCAAAGGTAGTTTAGTATCCTTACCCTATTCGTTACCCTTTTTCAGCGAAAATGGATGAGTATCTCTTCTTCTCTAAATAGTATAAAACAAATTCGCTATTAATATATATTTGTCTATTTGTGCGCTTATTTCTTTTAAACTACGCGACGGATTTTGATACGGTTTTCACTATCATTTAGTGATTTTTTTCGCGAAGGTTTAAATACTTATATATGCATATTATATATATCCAGAAGGTAGAGAAAAGTTGAGCGATGCCGGATAACACGTCAGCAGGTCTAAATGAAAATGAATCTTAATTGACTTTTATTCTTACTGTTACCATTTTTGATTGTTGTTTGTTAGCAATGTGTCTTTTTAAAAATTAACTTCAGTGGAATGCCGACGTTTCAGATATTATAGAAATACTTACGAAATCATCAAGTTTTGATGAAATGAAATTTTTTTTTGTTTTATTCATCATGTGAGTTTTTTACAAGCTTTTCGACTACTGCACTAGACACACGTCGTAGAAATTCGTGTATATAATTAAATTAAAAATAAGAGCATGGAAACAACGCACATATATCCTAAATGATTGTAACAAATTACAGGATGAGTAATTAGCGCAGTTATCTATTATCAGAATAATCAGTTATTTTTAAATGGTTCAAAGTGTCACCGCATCATATTATCAAGAATGACAAAAAAATTGTACATCTGTATGTCTGGTAAATGAAAACAAAACAGAAGCTACACTCTGGGCACGATAAATAATATATTAATGTTGAAAAAAGGTTAAACAGTGTTGTAATTTTTGCATGAAATTGTTGAAAGAAAATACCTTTCATATATTACAATAATGTACCTATATTATATTAAATAGTGTTGGTCCAAGCACTGTACCCTGATGAATTCCTCGGTTTTTTTGTATTTTTTCACATTTTATAATAATGTACCTATATTATATAAAATAGTGTTGGTCCAAGCACTGTACCCTGAGGAATTCTCGGTTTTTCTTGTATGTTTTTTAAATAATATTTTTCTCTTCGAAGGGCCAGATCACTTGTTGTGCTCTTTACACTTTTCTCAGAGATTTATAAAACCTGAACGAAACCATGTTCCCTTTTGTCTTAAAAAAATATTCAAACATTACCAAATCCAATCAGTTTCATTTTTAAAGTAGTTAGTTATTAATAAGACTAAAGGGAACATGGTTTCATTCAGGGTCTAAAAAATCTTTGAGGAAATTTTTTTTGAAGTCTAAAAATACCTATCATAATCACCATCACAATGCTTTGGCTGCTATCGCATGAATTCAACGAAAGATAAGCCTCATTCCCACAAAGGCGAGGAATGCCACGAAATATGCATCCTGCAACGCTTTGGTTTATGGCAAAGTAAGCTAATGCATTATGCACTAGGCAGGTGAACAATGAGCATAAAGCTACAAACAGAACTGAGTAAGTACCACAAGATGATTGCATTTTGCATTCTGAACCCTACTTTGCAACTTACACTGACTTTTCTTTCTTTGCAACTTACAGTGACTTCTATTTCTTTCTTTGCAACTTACAGTGACTTCTATTTCTTACTTTAATAAACTTTAGTAAAACATGACATGGATTTTACGTTTTTACAATTTAAAAATATGATGTATACCAAAGGCAGAACGGTAAGAGATTTTACCGGTTAGTAACCAAGCAAAAAAAATTCGCTGGGTTCAATCCTCTTCTACCTATTTCTCCATGTAACAATTGGATAATTTGTATGGAGCTGTATTTGTGAAAAATCTCCTCTAGGGTGCTACATCATTGCATAAGTAAAGATTTCCGCCTAAAACAATGGAAGTAGGAGTTCAAATGTTATAAAGTTATTCGTATGGCGTTTGTATTTCTTTAAAAAATATTTGCTCCTTTCCAAGGCAATAAAAATTATTTAAAAAAAAACTTGTCGTTTCTTCTTCTTATTCTGGTGCTATATCTTTTATCGGAGGTTCACATCAATAGGGCAGTCTTCACCTAGAACAGCTCTGCAGAACTGCTCTTGTATTAGTCACAGTAATTTGTACATTATATAGCCATACTATTAGTTTAAAACAATCTTATTACAACAGCCCACTGTTTTTCGTATGACCTTTGTGAAATAACACATTTTATCCCGTCTCGCACGGGGAAGCGTAACTTTGCAATTCCTATGTGATTTTTGCACCTTAGTTAAACACGAGTCGCAAACATTGTTCCCGGAATTGTACCGAGTCCTGGCAAACGCTGTCTAAGTTCACAAGAGGAAAATTCACCTGCATTGCCTGGGAATTGCACAAACGGTAGCGGCATGTTGTTTTTGTTCATGAAAGTTTTTTTTCCAATTCGCGGCAATATTTTATATTTTTATTATTGTTTTGAAAATGGGTGTACAAAAATTTTAATGATATTTTTTATTCCATTTAAAAATATAATCCACGATAATTTTCTACATACTGTCATTTATCTTAATAGGTGTAACCTATTATGAGGCATTTGCATTTATATTTTATTTCGTATTTAAAAAGTTTGGTTTTTGCGTCATGTTATATCTTGTGATTTTAAATAATTTTATTAATCGTATGCCTAGCTACCTAATTCAAATGAATATAATAATGGAAAAAATAAGTATAAAATAATAATAATACTTCAGCCCAGAGTAAAAAAAAAACAATAAATAATTGATTTAATTTACGTAAAGGAATGTATGTAATTTTAAGCAACCGACGGATCAATCTTTGAGCTCCGCTTTCCTAATTTTTACCGATTTATAACATGGTTCTCTTTAACTCAAGTTTTTAGTTTAAAAAAAGTAATCTTTTGAGAAAATATCTAGGTAAGTATACATTTTTTATGCCAAACGGTAATTATATGAAATTCCCTCGATAGGAAAAAATCACAAAGCAACCTCTGAAAATGATTAAAAACACGTTTTGTTCTGTTATTTAAACTGTTAAAGGTATGAAAAAATTCACAGTTTGTCTTCAAATGAAACTTAAGCATTTGTCGAGAGATTTTGGCTCTATTTCAAACGAGTCTTGCTTTATTAAATATATTCACCATTTTCGTTTAATTATTGTCGTTTTTTTTAATTAGCGCGCTCTCTTTCTCATCCTCATCTTCCTTTCAAATCGTCTTTGAACGCTTACTACGGGGCCTTACAAGGTTTTTCTTAAATCTTGTATTGCATACCTTTCGTGTAAAACGTATAATATGGAAGGACTAAGAAAAGTATGGGATCTACGCCTGAATGCAGTGCGAGTGGAGGTTACTTACGCAAGACCCGTTGTAGCGCTTTTAGTCCTGCGTTCATGCGACACTGATTAGTTTAGGTTGATAGAAATCTCATGCCATAGCACTATTCGTCTTTATATCATTTTTTACTCTTTTTTATACGCCCGTGGAGCTTTTACATTGGGTACATCAAAATGCTTACAATTTTGTATATTACTTTGGTTTAATCCTTAACCCTTAAATAATTTCTTACATTACTTTGGTTTAACCCTTAACCCTTAAATAATTTCTTACATTACTTTGGTTTAACCCTTAACCTTTAAACAATTTCTTACATTACATTGGTTTAACCCTTAACCTTTAAATAATTTCTTACATTACTTTGGTTTAACCCTTCCGGCGTTTGAAGGTCATATATGACCGGGCGTCCATATTTTATAAACAATTTGTATATTTTTTTATGCGCAAATACTTATTTTGTCAAAGAGAAATAATAATTCTTTCCAGATTGCATCAAATATTATAAATTAAATTGCAGTATTATTAATTTTATTAATAATACTGGAATCTATTAATAAAATTCTAAAAATAGCCAAAATGAATAATACGTATTTCGCGCCGCTATATTAACAATCGGTTAAACTTTAAAATTATTTTTTTTATTTTTTTTTAGTTTTTTTACAAATTCCCCAAACATAACGATCGAAAATTGGAGTAAAAATTTGAGTAAAAATGTGGTTAGGGTTTTGGACAACATTTTTCACGTTTGATATTAAAATTCTATTATTTAAAAATAGTATTGTTTATTTTAAATGCATACACCATTACTTTATCTAGTTTCTAACACATTATTGGTTTTTACGGAAAATTAAAAAATGAAAAGTATATTTCGCTTTTGAAAAACATAGAAAACATTGCAAACTGTACAAACGTGATAAAAGTACTGAAGGGTAACATCAAATAACAATTAACTGAAATTTAATACAAATAATGTAATAATCACAAATTATGTCTTACCATAATTTTTTTTTAAAGTATGTTTTGTCTTAACATGCTATGCTGTGCTTTAATATCTGTTCTGCCATGGGTATCTTAAAGAAGTCGTTGTAACTTTTCTCTTTCACCATGAGATTTAGAACACCATGTGCATGGTGTTATGAGGCAAGCGTTAGCGTCTCTACTAAACCAACATCTCTTTAAGGATCTTACTCCCAGAGATGTTTGAGACGTGGCCCAATCATTTTACCTAGACTTAGCCTGCTTTCCGCACGATTTCTCACATCGCTGAGCACACTTTTCTCCCCGGAAAAGTAAATTTAATCCTACACGGAGAAAAGTTACTAACGTTGTTTTTAAAAATTATTTTCTGTACCTACCTATTATGGAAATAATAGATAACAATCTCAAAATGTAAAACCTTCTGTCATATCATTATGCTATACAGAATAGAGCTATGAGATGTATACTGTGAAAAGGCAAATAAGCTAGCATTAATCAAATGAGAGAGCAGCTATATTGGATTGCAAAAAGAAAGAGAACTGTTAATTTATGTGTTAATTTTTGTGCATAAAGTCATGAACAACCAAATGCAAATATATTTTAAGAATGAAATTGTTTTTAATAGAGATGTTCATAATTACAAAATGTAGATAGAATTAGATTGCCACACATGAAAATCACAGAACTGCCTAATGTACAAAGGACTAAAGATGTATGATGAAATGTCTGAAAGTCTGAAGAATGAATGTATTTAAAAAAAAATTGTTATGTTTATTGTAAAAATATTTAAAGCTACAAAATGAAAAATTATCTTGTATATATTAGTTTATATTCCAATGTTAACTAACTCAATAAATAATAAAATTTAACAAAAATGATTGTTAGCTGTACCGCTATTAGTATAAGGTTTGGGAGTATTCATATAATGATACTCCGAGGTTTATTGTTAACTGAGTACGAAGATAACGAATACGCTGTTACTAGTTGCGAGCTGAGATATGAAAGGGAGATCAAACTAAAACTTTTTTATACAATTACATTTCATCAGTCTTGCTCTACAGTGAATCAAGCACCTCACTTTATTGTCCCACACTTCCATCATTACTAAAAATCAACAAATATTAATGTTTTTTTCTTTTATTTTTAACATAAAACATTGAAAACACTTCCATCATTACTAAAAATCAACAAATATTAATGTTTTTTCTTTTATTTTTAACATAAAACATTGATATTTATTTAGTTTTACTAATAACAAAAAAGTTGTCACACAAAGCTGCCACAAAACAGCTTGTCTGGCAGGTTCTATCATATTTCTTTAATTTAATAAACATAGCACATAATCATTTTGTTGGTAAATTTAGTTGAATTTAATTTCCCAACAATGTCTATCAGTAATGTACTGGTCTCTTCTTCTGATTGTAGCTGCTTCCTTCATAATGTTTCAGTATTCTTCCTCTGGATTATCATTTCGGTAAATTTTGTAGATAGGTATCGCAAATTCAAACACTTGGGCGAGTCCATTTTTATGAATTGTGTGTATATATATATATGTAACTTTTGCATCTCAAATTCAAATAAAACAATTACGCGAGTCCTTTTTTAAATTGAACGAGTCAATGATGATAGATGATTTAATAAGATTTTAACACTTTTAAAGCACTTCTCGATAAGATGCCTAGGAAAAAACTGTAGGGGCGCTTGTCCATAAAAAGCTATGCGTGTTAAAAAAAATGAAAAAATGCACACCTATTCGCATTTATAAATTTTGTATACAGAAGCTAACATTAACACAACCGTACTGTATAAATTTAACATCATATTGATAAAATAATACTTAAAACCTGACTTTACGTTAATTGGTTATGTACTTACGACCTATAAATTAGTTCAATTATAAAGATTAATCAAAATATATTGGCACATACCTGACGGAAAACATGTTTCAGAACAAATTTAAAATAATACTAGAATAAAGATGTCGTAGAATTGAATATTTCTGAATAATATTATTTTCTAGGGGTACATTGGCACGCTTCCGGTCAACGTCGCACCACCCCCTATACCTGTGTCTAAATGTCAAGGTGTTAGCAATACTTTATGATAAAACCCTTTTCCCGAGATATTATCTCAATCGACGACAGATTTGTAATTTGCTATTCCCTTCTCTCTCTATATATCAGATCGGCATCAAACACTGATGAGATAAACCGAATGAAGTGGTATGGGCGTGTCCGCGGTACAGAAGTGGGATCAAATATTTAATTACTAAAATTAAATTTATAGAATGTTTTCAAAATATTTTTTATTTAACACTATATTTAATTTTCATTAATCTTTAAAAAAATATATTTGAGATCTACGAATTAAGCTCAAAAACAATTGATATAATTTCTTGAGCATATAAACAAATCGTTGGCCTAGGAGTCCATAGGTCCCAGTTTTAAATGAAATCGATATACGTAGATCACACGTCTAGGGATTGATTGTTCAGTGTTATCAAAGGTATGATAGGTATTCTTGGAAACGCGATATTGAAAACAATATTACGTTTCACTCAGCGGGGAGTTCTGAGAATGTTCTGTTCGGCGCAGAGGCTTTTATAGCGTATAAAATAAATTTGAGTAGTGCAGCCTGTTTCCGAAAACATGTATAAATATGAGCATTTTCTTTTTGATTGTATTTTAGAGGATTCAAAAGATAACAAAATAACGTAAACTTATACAATAATGGGAAAACTTTGTATGTTCATTTGATCATTTTTACCCCCTATAAAAATAATTGTTAGATTGCCATTTTCATACACATGTTTTCATGATTAATTTTTTTTTTTAAATTTTATAAATATAAGAGATTACAATTTTCTCAGTTACCATACTAGGCTCATGCCCGTATTATGGTAGTCGTACATGATTTATGTAAGAATAAAAAAAATAGTATTTTGTAGAACAAATAATAAAACATAAGTGTAAAAGACATGTTATGGTAAAACAAAAATTTAAAAAATACATGTTACTATAGAAACCATATTAGAAATAAAAATAAAGATTTAACTGATTGATAAAAAGATATTTTAAATAAATACAAATAAAAATATTAAAAGTAATATTGAAATACAACCGATGAATGAATGACCGGTCAGTGGTTGAGTGGGCATAGCGCTTGGGTCTCACCCGAGCGTCGCGTGTTCGATTCCTCGGCTGGCTAAGTCCTCCATCACAACACAAGCAACATTTTAGGCTTTCTGTGGTGGTAGTAGGAGATTTTCAAACATTGTTGGGTTATTCGTAACCCGGGAATGTTTGTCTTTCTTTTTAAAAAAAAAAAAAAAAAAAAAATACACGCAAAATTATACCGAATGATTATTTTTTATCATGATTAATTGAACAACAAAAAATGTTTGTTGATTTATTTACGACCATTTTGATTTTCACATAAACAATTTGCAATTATGTTTAAACCATGCCATCGAAATAAATGCGTAACCCCTTGTAACAGAAAATGTTTCACGTGTGGTCAAAGCTCACTAGAGTCCAAAACTCGAACAATATGTGCTGGTAGATGAAAACTCTTAATTAAAATTGTTTGTTTATCGTCAAGTAGTATTAAATAATTCCAGACTCGTGGGAATAAAACGCGTGCAAAATCGGATACCAAAGTAATTATGTCATAAAATATTACTCCCCTCTGTGACCCGCAATCATAAACCATGTTAATTTGAGTTCAAAATTATATTCATTCCAACAAACACATCAAATATTAGCTTAATATGCAATGCATTTATTAATTATTCATTCAAACAAGTTTCACGAGAATCTTTTAGAAATCATCAATAATATAAAAAGCCATCAATTATGTTGGTTAGCGAATGTATAATTATTTGGGTTTGTATACTAAAATTGTACGAATAAATTATTCACTATTGGAGAAGAAGATAATTCTAATAAATCTAAATGAAACATGAAGCAGAACAAGACATATAAAAATAAAAAAAGGAACTCTTTCAACTGGGAATCGAACCCAAGAAATCTGTCTTACAAGGACAACGCCTCTAACCACTCGGCCATTGGGACCTAATTATTTTACTCATAATTGAGAAATTCAGAATTTAAAATATCATCTTCAACTGATTTTTCCCATATTTTTGGCTGCTATCTTTTTAAATGATTACGAAGTTATAAATAAGCTGAAATTGAGTTCTAAATTGCTACCAAGATAGTGTCTCAGATAAACATATCCGATTTTTATTTGCATGGACTACAGACTTTTTATAAAAGTCCAAATGAATATTCAATTTTATTGGAATAACTTATTTTAATCGTTTTTTTTTTAGTTTTTATCCATCAATGTAATATATCATTGACGAAGAAGATAATACTAAAAAATCTAAACAAAACATGAAACAGAACAAGACGTATAAAAATAAAAAGGTAACGAAATCGAACATAGGATCTCTGTCTTATACATTATACATTGTGGACGATCGCGTTGCGCAGGAACGTCTTATTAAGGCGATGCTTATTACTAAATCACTATTTTGATTAATCTTTATAACGAATTGGTGTTAATTATGAATACTAAATAATATGATTTAGATAAATTGAAGGTTTTCCTATTGTTTCGCTTGAGTAGAATACAAATAAAAAAATTAATTATTCAATAAAAAATATAAATGTTAACTACTAAAAAAAATTTTTTTCAATTGAAATGTAGGAACGTGTAAAGGAAACTACTTTTAAAAAATTCAGTATTATAGTTAAGATTATCTGTGACAGTTTCACTTGATTAACTTTTTTGCTTTCTTATAAAATTATTTACAAAATAAATAAAAACCAGTTTTGTGCTTGAAATCGAACTTTTCTAGACTCTGTTTGTCAAGCGATTTTAATGCTTGTTACTTACAATATAAGGTATACCAAGAATATACACATTTTTGGCTTGTAGCTTCCTTTTAATATGAATTCTCTCCGTATGTAATTCTGGCAATGGTATTATTGTTACTTAAATTCACGCCTGTGCAATTTTTTTGGCCCGATAACAGATTATTAGTTACGAGTATAAGCAAAGATATTTGAAATGTAACTTCGTATTGGAAATATTTTTTAATAACTTTGATGATGTGTTTATGGGCTTTCCAATTAATTCCATGAAACCAAATTATAGCAATTTTCAACACGTACCTTAATTTAAAAATTGTTCACGCCGATTGTTTTTTTTTGTGTGAACTTTAATTACTACTTTACAGAAAACTAAAAAACATATTTAATTGGACTATAAGTATTTTCAAAGTTATTTTCACCCATATACAAATAGAGGCGCTATTTCGTACTTATATCTCGTCGAAACGTGTTCCACTATTAGAACGCGATAAGCGATGCACCTAGGCCGGATTTGGTAGTCATTTGAAGGTTAAAAAGTAGAACGTATAATTTCACTTCATGTCTCACCTATATATAATAAATCAATGTTGTCACTTCACTTACCTTAAAATAATATTAACAAATATTTTTCAAATGCTAAATGTTTTTACACAATTATTTTAATTTAAGAGGAGCGTCTATAGTTAATCTTTAAATGCAAATACAAAGCGTGGTGTTTGTTCTTTTTAACACTATTTTAATTATATACATCACAATAATACAAAATGAAATAGCATGACTTTTATGAGTCCGTGTCAGGCTGCGAAAAATATCTCCCCAAACGACTCTGTGTATCTATATTTCATCTATAAATAAATTCATAATTCATTTGAAAGTATCAACCCATCGATCAACCATGGCAAACTGTATTTGCAACATACCAACGTGATTAAGATGGCGGAAAAAAACGTTGTATTCTCCAAACACGTTATGAACCATTCTTAACTGCTAAAAGGTTTATACAAAACTAATGAATTGATTGGACTGTCCCAGTTTTTAATAATATATTAATAACTAGCTGAAGTTGTACCCGGCATTGCCAGGGGTTATCCTTGTGAGATAGACATGTATCATAGCAGATTTTTCTGTAGGTCTTTATAATGTATACAATTCTGTAGTACATTATTTGGATTATTTCATGAGGTTTAGCCATCGTTAGCAATGTAGTGCCCGAAAATATATTTTTACGACTTGATTATAAAACATCGCCTTTTCTCTACTTATTATAAATATAATATGCATGTATCTTCCGGAATAAATTATCTAAATTATAGTGAAAACCCTATCAAAATCCGTTGCGTAGTTTATTTATTTAATTTGTAAGAAACAAACAGCTTTTATATAATATACAATGATAGATATAAATATACAAGTTAACTGAAGTCAAGCCACAGAAGTTTCTTATGTTAAAGTTCATTGGAAATGAAGTTTTAATATCTTAAATTTAAAAGAACTAAACGCACAAACAGACGCGAATAGCGACTTTATTTTATACTATTTAGAGATTATTAAACCGCTCATGACAACAATCAATATAAATAACGGTACATTGGAACCTGTTTACAATATTAAGAACAGCTGACATCAATGACTTGGTGCAACCTCATTTTTAAGTCGAAGCATTTATTTTTTGCTCTAGTTTCGAGTATTTATGGATCCTGCTGAAATAATTGATTCAGATCTTTAAAACTCGTTCCGATGCACCGTATTCGTGGGAAAATATTTCTCAGATGTTGATGCAGAATTTATTAATTTTGGTCAATTTTTTAAAAGGCTTTTTTAATTCTTTAATATGGTTCAATCTAAAATACTAAATGAGTATGCTGAGTGCTAATTTATTAGATGCCGGATTATTATAAGTTTCAATCTTACCACTGCCCGCCAAAAACACAAAATTGTTGTAATGAATTTCTGTTGGCAACTATAAAATGTAGTTTTTAATGCCGGGATCACACGAGGATAATACAGAAGACAATACAATATTGTCACGTCCCTGCTTCGTGAAAAGCGTCGACAGCGCAGAGCAGGATAATAGCACAATACAACATCGTAGTTCAAACGCGGAATGCTGCTAATAACAACGCGCGTTACAAGTGAGTTTTAAAGCCGAAATACGAGGTGCGGAGATGGCTTCTATCTCTGGGACAATGTCGTAGTTCATACTCATGTCTTCCAAACTACTGTTCACACTAGGACAATGGGTCCGGAGCTTGGACAAAATAGGATTGTACTGTCCTCGTGAAATCCCAGCATAAGTCAAGCTTCTACAAATTTATATATCATTGGATGCTTTGTTGGCTAGTGTTGATTGAAATCACACTCACATAAGCTATTATACAACATTGGGTTCTAAAACGTGCTCTCTGTTCTTTACCGTCAATTTACCAACTATGTAATATGTCATATACGAGTATTATGTTTCCATTAGCTATCGAAAATGAATTCACAATTGAATGAATTCTTGCGAATATATTGATATACATTTCCGGTAAATCTCATATTTTGTGCTTTTTAAATGCATAAAATTTTAAAGAAAAAAAATGAACCAATGTTACTTTGTCACGCCGACCGGTTTCGAAACAACCGTTTCTTCATCAAGGCAAAATATACTAACTTGACTTAACAAAACAATGTGTGAACATTATATATTATTAAGTGTTTTGAAGTAGGGTTGGAGGTGTGACTAGAGATTAGTGAAGAGTTAAAAGAAGATACCGTCCGTTCTCTCTATACTATGGGGATGTACTTTTTAAAATCTCATGTAAACATTGACCGTCCTCTTGTTTTGAAGTTCAAGTGTTCAAAAATTCACCAATCTTGGAATAAAACTCTAGACTTATGAAAACTTTTAATCCACCTGCCCGATCGGTGTCTGCCCGCTATAAATACTCTATTTTATATAAAAATATAACTATAAACTTGGTCTACCAAATGAAACAATTAACTATAATCATTTGATGAAAGAACTAAACTAATTATTAAAACTCTCAGATACAAGACTCGTTTCCGTCTTAATTTTAATTTTTAAAATTGTTAATGGTATTATACACAGTCCTGAAATTACCTTCCATATATCTACAAGAACTAGTCGATCCAAAATTATTTTTAATTGCAACAACAATATCAGGACTGAGTCATTTAGATCTCTCTTATACCTATATTGAATGCAGTTGGCAATAGTTATAAGAAGGCTATAATAACGTACGTCAATTACAATAATCAATGTTAGGCATTATAAAATTCTTCTGCGTGGGTCCCATATCATATTTTACTACATCACTATTTACTCCAGATATCTTATAGTGTTAGCTATCATATGTTTTATTTTATTAAAAATTATTATTTCGTATCCAAAAGTATCATTAAATCGCTGACAGTCCTGAATTATTAAAGCCAAATAGCGATACCTGCCCAGCTATTCCAAGTAGAGTTAATTTCGAAGGTAACAATAAACTTACTACTAATTACTGTATTATAATATTTTGCTAGATTATACATCTTAACACGTCACTTTTTTATACGTACTAATATTCTGTTCAAATATAATATTCTCTGTTATTATAACATTCTATACCTTAATAAAATTTATTCTATATTAATTACATCTATTATCATAAACACCTCATACCTCGATTTATGTCAGGTCTTATACAAATTTAGTATTCACTCGAACAATTATTACACTAGTAGATATTTCTTTTAATTATGTATTGTCTCACTGCATTTCTATAAACAACTGTATCACTTGCAATAACATTATGTTTGTGAACACATTACTTGTTCTGTAATTTATTACTAATATTCTCCTGTGTACCACTGAATGCTTATAATCAGATGTATCATTCTATTGTAAAAGCCATTTTATAGCGTTTAAATAAATAAATAGATTTGGGGGGGGGACGTTGGGTACCTATACATTAATAAAATCGAGGTAATGGATGCTCCCCGGTCCCGCCAATGTCGTTATGAAAACTTTCGGGCACAAAACTTTATGACCGCATGTAATACCTGAGAACCGAAATGAAAATGTTGTTTCGTGTGTCCATGACCTATGTCCCATTCTCTCACCCCCTTCCACCAGTAACTCCCCCATCTGGCCCACTCACTCCCACTGCAGTATCTTGCCTCCTATACTATACTAGGTATTTTTTATGGATAAATCACCTCAACCCGGGCCAGGACAGTTAGCCTGCTATTTGTATAAGATCCTCCCATATAATTATGTTTAGAATGTAAATAACTAACCGTAATTCGGTTTCCCCGAAGCGTTGGCAGAGAGAATAGAGTTCCCACGCAATAGATCTCTTTATTCACGTTCATACAGGGTGCCCGGAGTTAAATTGCACGGGAGGTGATTTTACACGATGATAGAGTAAAAAATTGCAAATAACTTTTTTGGAAATTCCAATGTTTTTTTTCTCATACAAAAATATATTTCTATAGAAGAATATTATTTTCTCCATACAAACATTTCAACTTTTGTATCTGAAAACTATCTTAAAACGTTGAAATTTTGAAAAAAATAGTACAAATAAAAAGAAAAATATTTTTTTTCGAATTTACATCGTTGTAAGGTGGTAAAAAAATATTGCATGAAAAAAAAATCTTCTACGGAAAATATTTTTGGATGAAAAAAAAGCACAGACTTTACCCCCGGACACCCAATACAAATAGCAGACACTTTATTTAGTGTCCTGGCCTGGTTTGAGGTGGTTATGTTTACAATCTTGTTACAAGGAAACTGGAAAGTAATTTGGTATTATATTGTTCGCCGATTCAATTATTTGGATCGTTGTGACTTTTGGAAACATATTATTCTTAAATGGAGTTTGTAATACATGGAGGACTCACTTTCGAAAATGCCGCATACCAAACAGTGGCAGTCGATAATTAAGTAATTGTTCTGTTTTGTCATAGTAAAAAGAAACAATTAAAGTATTTTTCACTACCCGTGAGCTAATATTAATGTGAATTCCACACTAGAGTTCGAACTACTCAGAACCGTCCGATGCAAGTAAGTGGGACTATTATTATTATACCCCAATTGAGGTATTTTGTGAAGCTAATGAAAGTAAAAAAGAAGAAGAAGATTGGAAAGAGAAACGTTGTAAATTACCTTGCTATTGAGATTTGATAACTAAACATGGCTGAAGCCAATTCTAGCTTCGTTTTATAAAACATCACATTTTCATTAATCAAAATTTATTTATTTCAATTCGAACTCACATAAATCCAAATTATTGTCATTGTTACATAAAGTTATTTTGGACACATATTAAAAAGAACTTTTTTCCGTCATCGTATTTGTATTCATCAAAATATTGATCGTTGCTGCAATACACAAACCACATAAGTATGTAATTCATTTAAACGTTGTTCTCGTTTAATTAATTTTGTCTCGTGTATAGCCATTTGCAGAGATTCATTGTTCAGCATCTGGAACTTATTCATAAAACTCGATTCTCTTTGCTTTATGGAGATGTTTTCATATAAAATATCCCCATATTTGCGCATCTTTCAAAGAAGAGATCGTTCTTCCTGTACACCCCAACACACTAGAGTTCCAGAAATAGTCATATTTCCTTTGGAAATGTTTCTTTTCATTGTCTCTCATTACTTGCAGGATTTTTGCGTTAAAATAAAAAATTATTTATTTGTAGAATTTCAGTTTCTTATTTTGAAAAGAGTTCTGGTTATTTCATTAATATTTTACACACTTTTGTGAGATATGGAGACTTATCCAAGAATGAAAAACCAAATAAGTAGTCTTTTAGAAAAAAATTGTACGAAAAATCTCTTTCTACACTAAACTATGATTTAAAAGATAAAGATGAATCATGAAATCCTTCGTTATCATTCTTACAATTTTACTTGTGTGATAGAAAGGTTAAAATAAATAACTTCGAACCTTCTAGTCTTGATATCCGGCGTACCCCAAGGAGCCTATTTGGACCCGCTTCTTTTTAACATATTCATTAAAGATATTACTATTATTAAATTAAAGCTTACATTGACTATTTATTTTCTCAACTTGATATTGATTCATTATATGATTGGTTGTCTGTAAAAAATACATAAATGCATCTCTTAAATAAATACAACTCTTAAATCGTAATAGAGCGTGAGCATTGTTGTCGTTATTCTGTAGGTCTCAAAGACTGCAAAGGGCTGGAAATGTAATAAGAATTTCCGATAGGACGGGGAAAATTCTAACCAAATGGGTATCCTAGTAGAAGCGACCATAGGCAGACTGAGGAAAGTGTGGATAGTCTGTGTAGAAGAGGATTTGAGCAGTACGGAAAGGAATGAGGTCTGAAGGTTCAAGACGAATGGTGAAAGACGGCAGGGAGGCCAATTCCCACCCTATGATGTAGCACAGTGATTATGATGATTAAATAATATTTACCTTAGCTGTGTGGTCACAACACGCAGGCATTATAAGGATTATTATTTAAGATCGGAATAATTCAATAAAGGCCTTGTGGTTTGTGTGATGCTTAGTTAATCTCCATCAAAAAACCGATAATAATATTGATAACCATTGATTTCTGTACTTTAAGCCTAAATTCACGAATTTCCTCCCTAAATGAGCATTATAGTGTGTGGTATATTATCAACTCGAATGATTATGTAACTTACACAACAATATTGAAAATTAAATTGATCATTTATTTGTTATAACATGGTAAAATACTGTAGTATGGTCATTCGTAAAACATGAATGACTAAGAGTAGGTTTATGATTAGGACCTTAGGACGAAGTGTTTTACTTGAATACTAGCTGAAGTCCCCGGCCTCGCCCGGGCTTTACACAAAGTTTATCGAAACCAGAATTAGACCTTTCTCTTGTTTTGAAGGTCAAGTGTATAAAATCTCATCAATTTCGTAATAATACCGTAAATTTGTATAAAAATCAAAAAAACTCCGCCCGCCACAAATACAGACACTCGCATTTATATAAATAGATCCCACAAGTCTTCCAACTACCCTAAGCCAGTGGGACTATTGCATTCTCAATTGAGGTGTTTTTTAAGGCTAAATCGGGAAATCGGCATAAAATCATCGGTGGTTCGATCCCGTATTGTAAAGTTATCGATTTCACTCCCAGTGGGCATAAATGACGTCTTTCAATCCTACGAGCTTCGTTATTCTACCTCCGTTCATTAATAAACCAGTAATTTTGCATAAAGAACGATATTATTTTTTTAAAGTTTCGTATATCAATAGTCACCCAAATTTAACTGACAGCCAAGGAAATTTGGCGGGCTTTTGTCGGAATTTCTTATCAATCGTTGACAGTGCTAGGAAATGTTGCTAACTGACCATAGAATGCACGGAGTATGTATTTGAGAACGCACGGAGAGTACCCGCGATTCATGCATCACGAAGATTTGCTTGCCGAAACGCGCTACCAAAGTCTCCACTCGAGGAGGAGTGGGGCCCTTGCAGTAACGGCGTACAAAATTCTTAATAATTTAATAGATAGCCCATACCTTCTGGAATGCTATAAGTTGTTCGTACCAAACAACTACAGCCAGGGACGGCACCATGATCTGCTATGTATCCCACGTGGCAGAACGGACGTACTGGCTCGGCATAGCATGCCACGAGGTATGGCGCTGTTAAACAACGCCTCCAAGACTATCGATATTTTTAATAGTAGCCTTGAAGAATTCAAGAGGCATGTCAATGCTAAAAATCACTATTTATAACTTGTTATTTCTATTATTTTTTTCTTTCATTGTTTCATATGTAGTTAATGTTACATATGTATTGTAAATGGACACACAGCCTGTAATACACAAAAAAAAACACGAATTTAGTCAATATCGTATTGACATAGGACTCTATCGATCGTCCGTGCTAGACCTCCGAGTCTGATAACTTCATGCAACAGATACAATTCAGAGAAAATCAAATTCACAATGTAGTTACCCGTGTGTCTAATTACTTTTTTTTTTGCTCCCAGTGTTCTTAATTTGTTCTAACTATTAATTTTCTCTTGTTACAGGTAATAAATCACGTTTAAGTACTACATCCTGCATTCACCGATGCTGAAAAACTTTTGAACTCAAGTTTACCAAAGCACACGCGAGGTAAGTTAAAATTTATAAAAACTTTTACTGTTAATAATGTGCAAGTATACATTATTTGTAAGGTTACTGTTAAAGGGAACTTCACTTTGAACTACATGCTTCCAAAGATATATAAACCAAATACAACTTTTCACGTACATTACTAGCGACAAGAGTCCTGCGGGTTGGTTTTTCATACATTTGAACTGATTTAATGGGAAACATTTTAAGTCTTTTTTACTATAAGGTATCTCTTTTAAAACTTACCAAAAAATGGTTAGGCTGATGACTGAACCTTCCTTCCGAGGGACCAGAGTAAACCGCGTTACCGACCTTGTCAGACGCCGATCGTGTAGGACTGACATTCATTTCGTATATTAAATACTGTAATTTCGTACGATTTCAGAGAAAGGCGTGTACGTCCGCATGTGTGTGTACGTGATTGATACCAAAAGTTGATAGAATGCATTGTCATCGACAACGAGCCTAGCTGCAGAGTTGCAAATAGATCGGATCTCGGGAAGTGGGTTAACTTCCACTTTCAAGATTTGCATTAATTTATAACCGAAAACAAAAGTTAAATTCAAATAAATATATTTAAAAATGTAGAAATCGAAAAATATATTAATAATGTTACTTTTTATTAATATTTATCTAAATAATATTAGAAAGCGCAAAACAAAGCCAACAAGTATTACATAAATTGAATTATTTGCCGCCATCATTAAATGCGTTGAATTTCAACATGCTACAGTATCGTATTTAGCGGGTAAACACTGCCAATATATAACTGGAGTCATATTGGAGGCGTATTATTATTATTATTGGGTATTATTTTTATATTTGATAATACCTAATAGGTACCTACTTTTTAATCGATTTTTATCTCGACCGTTTTGCATGTCTGTAATTTTTTTGCTAGTTCCGTTTACGTTTTCGAAAATCTGCTACGTTACTGTATTATTCTTATTATATTAATGTTTTTTTTTTTTAATTTAATAAAAATCAAATTAAATTATATTATGTAAGTTAAGTAAATAAGTTCTGCAATATTATTAAATTTGAATTTATAAATTTAAAAAAAAAATTAAATGGAGTTCTACGAATTAAACACAAAAACAATAAATGATAATTATAATCACTGTATTATTCAAGCAAGTTTTACTTTGACTGGTGGCTAACTAGCTAAGTTTGACTATTTTTCAGTGGATTTTTTCTTTCAATGTGAAATCGTAGTGTTTATTTTGAACTTTCGTATTCGATGTTTTTTTCAATATTATGATACTTACCTGACTGAAGAAGTTTGAAAAAAGAGATTCTTTGAAGAAATTGTATAATTTTTTATTTGAAATTAAGAAAATTTAACGTAAAATTCATGGTTTATATTTTATTGGGTGGGTATTTAAGTACCTACTTACCAATCTTATTATTTCAGAGAAAGTTTTGTTTTTAACCCTTAAGCACTTTCATCACCTTTGTTCAGTTTACAATGTTTTCTTTTTTCCATGTGTTTCAAATCCGTTACATACATTTTTTTATTTTCTTTAAAAAAAATGCTGTTTTAGAAACTAGATAAAATTATCTTTCCAGCGTATGCATTTAAAATAAACATTACTATTTATAAATGATAAAATTTAAATATCGAACATGAAAAATTTTGTCAAAAACGCTTACCGCATTTTTACTTCCATTTTAATAAAAGAAAAATTGAGAGAATTCCATATTCGAAAACACGTCGTTTTGTTTATGGAATTTATAAGAAAACTTTACCTTCACTTTTATCTCATTCATATTAAAAAATAAGAAATATTTTTTATGCAATTTATACATGAAAAGTTAAACCGATTGGTACGATAGCGGCGCGAAAATTAATTATTAATTTTTATATGAATTATTAATTTTGACTCTTTTAGGATTTTATTAATGAATTCCTGTATAAATATTTGAGGAGAACTGGAAAGAATTATTATTTTTCTTTCTAACGTCAAAAAAATTAAGTATTTCCACAAGATAGAAAAAAAAACTTTAATAAAATATGTACGCCCGGTCATATATGACCTTAAAACGCTGGAGAGGTTAATTTATTAAAACAGTGAAAATTAGAAACACACTTTTTGTGACACGAGATGTACTGTTCACATAACCAATGTTATACTACTGTTATTATTGTTACTTTACCAATCATTAATCCATCTTTATACGGAATAATTATCAACAACGGTTAACATATAAGTCAATATGAAGTGTCTAAAAAATCTACTTTTGTGTTTGTTCATTAATTCCAGCCACATGATAAAATTCGTTTGGATAAAAATGGTGTTTGTGGGTCTACATGATGTTTATTCGGCTCGGATAATTTAAGTTTCGCGTCATCTGTTCGGATCAAATCATTCATTTGAGGATGTCAATCATCATCATGAGTCAATCATGCTATTGTTAATATGAAGAGTAGCAAATTTCTTAGATGTTTTCTTAAATTACTAGAATAAATTAACTGGCTGTTAAAAGAAAGAAGGAAGTAACTCTTAATTTTAAAATTACTCTTTTTCATTCATTAAACTCTTGATCCGTGGAAAAAAACAGCCCGTTTGATAGATGCCTGTGTCTTTTGCTGTAGTTTTCCAATCTTTGGAACACAGACTATCTGTTTTCTCTAAAATACGTTTGTGTGGTGAACTTCTTTAAAAAATATGAGAAAATAGACTTGAATTATAATTTTACCATACTTTTAACGCTATTTAAACTCCGTGTTAAAAATCCACAGGTCAGAATGGTGCTCGTACTACCAAAAGCGAGTCCGAAGTGAATCTCAAATTCAATAGGTACGTTATGAATATCAGCACTTATGGGACCTTCCGTCAAATTGCTCAGGTTCATATAAAAAATATCAGTGGCGCGAGCGGTAGAACTGCTAACCTTGGGAATTTATGCTAGCTGACTGAGTGCGTAGCACGGAAAAGTATTCTGCGAGAACAAGTGTTTTAAGTTATGATTAAAGGCTAATATAGGATTTTTATGCACCCGTGGGAATTTATTTATTCTTTTAATTATCGATTAGGTAGGCCACGAACCGTACCTGATTCAATCAAAGGTGTTCCAAAGAACTAGCCTTATTGGTTGGTGCCTTCAGCATTAGTCGGGGTACACGTCAAACGTGTTCCTAAACGGGCAAACGGGCCGGTCCTTTAACACTAGGTTTAA
The DNA here is from genome assembly GCF_061612785.1 of Hesperophylax consimilis. Classification (NCBI taxonomy): domain Eukaryota; kingdom Metazoa; phylum Arthropoda; class Insecta; order Trichoptera; family Limnephilidae; genus Hesperophylax; species Hesperophylax consimilis. The sequence continues at coordinate 34,064,814 of NC_142848.1, forward strand.
AGAACATATAAGATCTTTTAAAAATAATAATAAAATACAATCTCAATTTGCCAAACATCTCCTAGATGAAAATCACTCACTTAATGATAATAATAAACCAACTCCGTTACACATACAAAATAAAGGCCGTAAACTGAATCTTTTAGAGCAGTTAGAAATTAACAAAAACTCTAATAATCCAAAAGCTATTCTAATTAATGAACAAACAAATATAATTCGTTCACCCCTACTAGATATCTTCAAACCTAATGCAAATATGAGTGCACTATGAAGTACTTAATTATGCTATTAAAATAACCCTATGAGTCATCGTTTGGGAATAACTAACATAAAGACATTCAGTCAAATTTAAACATTACACTAATTGGGGAAACTTTGCTGGGGTAATAACCATTAATAATTTTTGATATTTTACTTAGAAATCAATTAAGAAATCAGTAAATGAAATTAAAATACCTACCTAGAAATAATATAAATTTATCGTCTGTAAGTGGGCTACCCACAGTTTGATAATGCCTTCAGAGGGCGAAACAGCTGTCACGCGTAATAATAATTACACAGCAGAACTTGTTTAAAAATAAACTGTTTTTATAAACCCAATAATAATATTATTGTATATATAAAAAATAAAAAAATAAAATGGAGTTCTACAAATTAAACTTAATAACAATAAATAAAGTGTTCCTAAACGTTTTTATAAAGTAATTTTACACTTGCCATTTAAAAACAGGTCGTTCTTATGACTTTTAAATATGGTCAATTGCTTGGCCAAAACTGGATTTCCTCTGTCCTACATCATGGGTTTCTTGAAGTTGCCGGAATCAATTCTTCCTTTTTTTTTTTTTTTTAATTATTTATTGAGTTAGTTTATACATTTGAATATAAACTAATATAAACAAGATCATATTTCATTTTGTAATTTTACATATTTTTACAATAAATATAACATTTCTTTTTAAATACATTCATTCTTCCTTCATTCTTCAGACTTTCAGGCATTTCATCATACATTTTTAGTCCTTTGTACATTAGGCAGTTCTGTGATTTTGTTTTTTTCATATGTGGCAATCTAATCCTATTTACATTTCTGGTTTCGTAATTATGAACATCTCTATTAAAAAAAATTTCATCCTTAAAATATTTTGGCATTTGGTTGTTCATGATTTTATGTACAAAAATTAACACATTATATAATAGTCTCTTTTTTATAGAAATCCAATTTAGCTGTTCTCTCATTTGATCTATGCTTGCGTATTTTCCTTTTCCTAGTATACATCTCATAGCTCTATTCTGTATAACATCTAGCTTGTTCAAGTTTCCTTCATTGGCCAAATATAACATAGTAGAGCAATAATCTAAATGTGGAGCAACTATAGTTTTATAAATCAGCTCTGTAGTGTTTCCATTTAGTTTATTTCTTAATCTTCTAAGAAAATTGACTTTTTTAGATACCTTCTTTAGCACATATTCAAAATTTGCTGCGAAAGTTAGTTTTGAATCTAGTATCACACCTAGGTACTTAATTTCATTTACTTTTTCAATTTTTTCGTCATTAATTGTCAATTTTAACTCTGTGTTATGCGTTTTGTTGCCTATTTCCATATATTTTGTTTTGTTGACATTCAGTTTTAATTTGTTTAATTTCAGCCATTTCGCTATATTTTGAAGGTCTTCATTTAATTTATTGATTGCATCTGTGTACTCTTCACATGAAATATAGATTAATGTATCGTCTGCAAATAATCTAATTTTGCAATGTTTTATGGTTTTAATTATATCATTAATGTAAATAATGAATAGAATTGGACCTAATACCGACCCTTGTGGAACACCGAGGTTGTTTTCTATCGGTTCTGATTCTGAGCTTTCCACTTTTGTTACCTGTTTTCTTTCATGGAGATATTCTTTGAAAAGATTTAGAGCTACTTCAGAAAGACCTATATCTTCTAATTTTTCCAAAAGTTTTTTCCTTTCTATCGTTTCAAATGCTCTTTTAAAATCTAAGAATGCTGCAATGGTGATTTTTTTATTATCTGTTTCTTTCTTCCATGTATCAATCACAATGTTTATTGCAGCTTCACAAGAGTTATTATTACGGAATCCTGATTGTTCGTCACATAATATATGATGTTTTTCCAAATACTCAACGAGTTGTTTCTTTATTACAATTTCTAGTACCTGTTCGTATTTTGGTAACATATTTATAGGTCTAAATTCTTCACATTTTCTGGTATTAACAACTTTCGGAATCGGGATCACAATAGATGTTTTCCATGTGTTTGGAAATTTTCCACTTCTTAACGATTCATTTATTATGTTCAGTAGATGAGGTCCTATCACTGGCATTGCATCCCTTAAAACTGTAAAACTTATTCCATCTGGACTCTCTTTTGATTTGGTGCTGTTTAGAATCTGTAAAAGATATGTTTCATCAATCTCTTTAAACACAAGTTTTTCTCGGTTTAGGGGAACATTTCTCACGCGGTTGTCTTCCTTCAGTAATGGTATACTCTGATGTAATTCCGTTATGCTGTTTACAAAATATTTGTTGAAGCAGTTCTGTATGCTACCCTGTATCTGATGTGGAAATTCAATGTCATGTTTCATCCCTTTATCTTCAGTTTGCATTAATCCTTTTATGGTTTTCCACATTTTTTTAGTGTCTCCTTTTTCACAGATAATTTTATTTTTGAAGTAATCGTTCTTACAAACTTTCAGTTGTTTTGAGTATTTATTTCTTGCATTTTTGAATGCTTTCCAGTCTTGTGAGTTTCTTGAGATTTTTGCAATTTTGTACATTCTATCTCTTTCATATTGTATTGATTGTAGTTTTATGTTATACCATTTATTTGTTCCTCTTATTTTAGTAGTTTGGATTGGTATTAACTGGTCGATTACTTCTTGAAGGTTATTTATTAATGATTTAGACTTTTCATTAAATTCCATTTGATGAAGTTCATTCATATCACCCAGAAGTTCAATTAACCTTTCACTGTTATATTTTTTATAATTTCTGTATTTTATTTCTTTGCTGGTTTTCGTATTAGTTCTTTTTGTGTTATCTGTAATGTGTATAAGGTTATGGTCGGTTATTTTTGGCTCATCTAGAACTTTTACATTCAAATCTAATCTGTTGGATATGACAAGGTCAATTAACGTCCTGGATTTATCCGTTATTCGTGTCTCACTTTTAACAAGTTGTTTCATTCCCGATGCTTGGATAATTTTTTTAAGTCTTTTAGTATATGTATCATTCAAATTTTTGAAATTTATATTAAAGTCACCAGTTAGGATATTATTTTCTTCCTCTTCTAGGTTTTGGGTGCACCAGTTCTCTATAAATGATAGAAAGTCTTTGGTACTTGCATTTGGAGAATGGTAAATTACTCCGTATACTCCTTTCTTATATCCAGAAGTTATCCTGATCGCAAGTATCCAGCAGTTCTTTTCATATTGTGTGTTAGAAATAACTTCATATAATATGTCTTTTTTGATAATTATTATTGCTCCCCCTGTATGTCTACTGTAGGAATCACAGCGTATTGTTGTATATCCTTCAAAAGTAACTTCGCTATCTTCAATATCGCATGTTTATATATGCCCTTAAAATAACCAAAAGATGACTGAAGTCTCTTGTTTGGACCTGATATCACAATCGAACCAAGTAACTGCCTATACCGTCGAGAGACTAAATATCCTCAGCATCCATATTTGACCCCCACAAACTCTACTTCACCATACGAAGAAAATTAGTCAAAATTGATAAATCTCTTGTGTGAATAGTGAAAGGAGTTTTTTTAAAGTACCCATATTAGAATAAGGGAAAATATTATAGCAAATTTTCCTGTTTACTTAAAAAACCATCACCTTGTGGAGTGCACCTTTTTGAACGCGTGCCTCATGTGCCTAAATATACCCTCCCGGCTCTGATTGTCACAAAAAACCACCAATCATTACAATTATCATCTTACTTCATCATGGCATGCTTTGTTGATGAATAGTTGAATGCAATACGATCAAACGGCCACACACAATACTCATGCAGACTGCCGGCAAATATCTCGGACAATGGCTAATGGGCGGCAGGTACCCGCGGCCTGATAAACCAATAAATCTAAAGCCAAATGCGAATGTATTCCAATCTGTCAATTGCGCCCAATCAATTCTTGGAATGGCTCGAGTCTGCGGCAGGGCTGAAGCAGTGGCGGGGAAATTGGAATACTACACTCGGACGCATATCAAAAAGGGGGGAATTTTCGGATAAATTTACATTTCTAAAAAGACTCCATCAAAAACATAAGAATGTACTCCACATGATTAATTTGATATTGTTAAGATAGATTATCAGATATGCAAATAATATCTCTCGAAGAATTGACACATGAAACTTTCGCTGTTAGCATTCAATTTGTGATTGACATAATTATAATTATGATTAAATATACTTTGTTTGAAAACCACTTTAATGAATTTAAACAATTATAAAACTACTGATAGTACTTAACTGCTGATAGTACTCAACTGCTGATAGTACTTAACTACTGATAGTACTTAACTGCTGATAGTACCTACTCAACTGCTGATAGTACTCAACTGCTGATAGTGCTCAACTGCTTATAGTACTCAACTGCTGATAGTACTTAACTACTGATAGTACTTAACTACTGATAGTACTTAACTGCTGATAGTACTCAACTGCTGATAGTACTCAACTGCTGATAGTGCTCAACTGCTTATAGTACTCAACTGCTTATAGTACTCAACTGCTAACCCTGTATAAATCGCAAGTGCGCTCCACTGTTGAAACTGGAAGCCAGCTCTGGTCAGGCGCCCCAAAATACATCAAAAACCCCTGACTCTGTGCAGACACGGGCGCTCCGTTTGATAGATCTCCTATCCTAACAAACTGATTGCAATCTGAGGACAGGCGTCGGAAGATGCTTCGAGGAACTAGCGTCGTTGATTCTTCGGCACCAGTGCACAGTCGAGAAACACGCCAAACTTGCGCCTAACATATGTACGCAGTTGACATTGTCACATGAGAACGGATCGTTTCTACGGTTTGTTCTTGAGAATATCTCGGATGTGGAACGATTTGCCGGCCTCTCTGTTTCTTTCCTTCTACAACTTGGGTTTCTTGAAGACCCAGGTTCACTCCTTACTTTCCACACAGCATCCCCAAAGATGACAGAGGCCTTGAGGGAAATTATTTTCTTTAAGACCTTCTGTGTGGAGTTAATTTTATTTTAAAAAGTAGGTAAAAGCTCACAACCGTGGGTTTTTCTTTCTTGGCGAATTTTTTGCTTCTTGCCAAATGACATCTCTTTTTAGTGTGTATTACAAATATTCCCTAAAAATAAAATACGTTCCCCATTTTCCCGGGTGGAGCAAGAATTAAGGAGTTTTACAGATGGGTTCGGCAAAACGGTCAATTCAAATTTGACTTCACAGTTGTAGTAAAAACATTTTTTTTAATTTTCTATTACATTAGAAGTGATTTTGTCGCTAAACGCTTTTTGGTCTTCGAAGGTTTTTATAACCCATTCCACAGTTATTTTTATACAGGTCTGAGGCGGGCTTAGCGATTTTTTTTTCTTTAACTGTTATCGAAAATGTTTGTGAAAAAAATTTCACCTATTCGTGGAGGTCACTTGTCGAATGGGTGGTTTTAGCGCCCAAATACCTCGCCCCGGTCCTACTCTATAGACCAACAATATTATATCAACATCTCAATACTGGATCTATGTATCTGATTTCTGCAACGCAAATGAACCGTTCTCCGCTCTGCATACACTGTTAGTAGTACACTCTGCAACTGCATACATCAGGTGCAGATTTGTGCATTCATGCTTCATTGTCTTCCCGTTCCGTTGAAACAGACAGGTTAATCGAACATTCAGAAAGCGCAGCAAGATCAGGAAATGCAGTGACGGGATGTTTGTTTTCTGTAATTTGACCTTCAGCCCCTTACTATTGTAGAATTGAAATAAACAACAAAGACTCTGACTTTTTTTAATTTGAATACCGCACAAGAGTGCCAACTGTCGGAGCGAGCGAGACTATGACATTCCCAATTGGGTTATATTGTGAGGCTGAATTTAGTTGGAGAAGAAGTAGATGGGGAGGAGAAAGATGAATGAACAGGCTATTCAAATCTGGTCATCAAACACGGCTAAAGCCATTTTAAGGCAAAAAAAATTTTTTCTTTTTTTTACACCACACAGGAAAATAATGTCCCCCAAGGCCTATGTCATCTTTGGGGATACTCTATGGAGGGTTTTTTTAAGTAGAGGAAGTTCTGTGAAGGCAAATGGTATGAGGCATGGGTAGGAATCTAGGGATCAGTATGTCCGTGACGGAGTGACGGACGTATAATCTATCCCTCGCGCTCTAGTGCAAGGCGATGGGTCGAGACAGACCGGTTGGAAAGGTAAAAGGGTCTCCCCAAACCAGCCTCTCCCAAATCGGCATGCCACGCACCTGGTGCGCAGGCGCAAGCGCATCCTGAGCACACCTCAGCCGATGTGCATGCTTCAACTCCATTAATTTGAATTTGTTCGGGAGTGCAGTCTCCAGGGTACAGATTATCTTATTGATGACTAACTTAACTATGATAAAAGTTAATAAATCTCCTAAATTACTTGGCTTCATCAATAGAATTACCTCTGACTTCAATAATATAATTACTTTAAAATTTACTGTTCGTTGGTTCACCCTAATATTGAATATAGCTACATTATTTGATCACTATTCTATGATGTTCACATTAATCATATCGAATCCGTACAGCATCGCTTCTTGATTGGAATAGCTTGAAGGTTAGGGCTAGAAAAGGCGATTACTCATATTTTGAACTTATTTAGAAAAACGTAGGAAAGATTTTGATCTCATCCACATTTACTAAATGTACAATGTGCGAGCCGCTAAATCTAAACGATTATGTGGTGTGGTAGCGATCCATGAAAAAGGTTCCCGTTTTTACCTGAAGAACGTGCTTTTGAAGATATAAGGGCTGGAAGTTTAGCCCTCTAGAAATTTTTAGAGCAGTCCAGAACATTCAAAAGTGTTCGAGAGCATTCCACGACGTTCCAGAACATCCTGGAACATTCTGGAATATTGTGGAATGTTCGGGGATAGTTTGGAATGTTTGGGAACATCCCGGAACATCCCAGATCGTAATGAATTAAAAACGGGAGTATAGGCCATTTCCTGAAAAACTTTTACTAAATTCGTAATCGTGACAATACATTGGTATCTTTAAATAGTATAAAACAGTCACCATCCGCGTTTTTTTCTCTTTGTGCGCGTAGTTCTTCCAAACTACGCAACGGAGTTCGAGTTCGTTAGAGTTTTCACTCTCATTTAGAGCATTTCTTCCGGAAGATTTATATATTGTAACGTATTGATGTTTACAGGATATAATACTGGGCCCTTAATCTCCAGTATTATAACGAGGATAGGGATTTGGTAATATATATTATTAATAGTCGTAGATACTGATATACGGAGGTTGTTTAATCGGAATATAATAAACTGACAATAATAGTGACAAGTTGCCCTAAGGCCGTCTAGCGACAGAATGGCTTCCCGCCACCCGACGATGTCATCCAAGGCCTTTAGTAGCGTTCGGTTATCTTCGGTAGAACCCGAAGCTACCCGAGCGCAAACACCAAACACTACATATATATAATACATGGATATTATATTTATTGAAAATAGAGAAAAGTCGGGCAACGCCGGGTACACGTCAGCCAGTTATTAACAGTGTGATTGACTATTTGTATAATAATGATTTGCCATTCATGAAACAAAAAATAATTAGTTTTGCTGCGTATTTTGGCATCGAATCCGAAAATTAAGTTTTGTGTGAAAAAGGGCCGCGTAGTATTTTTTTCTTAAAACGAAGGTACCTAGTACCTACATCTGTGATCTAACCTAAATAAATAAAAATTCTTTCTTATCGCTCATTACAAACAATATTACCATCAACTCAAATTGCCCGTAATTCCAGTCACAGCGGAGAGAGAGAGAGAGAGAGAGAGAACGGCTTACAAACTTTCATTAAAAATTAAACTGTTTTAAATTAATTCGTACATAGCAAGTATGGGGAGACTTGATTACCTCCACCGAGCGTGGGAAACAATAAACATCGAGGTCTTGGATCAAACTGAGGGCTATTTTAGCTTATTGCATAACACTGCGGTTTTCTTTAAATCCATACAACGTTTCTCTTGGTTCAACGATAAATATTTCAACGTAGTTTTTAACGTATCTATATTTGCTGCATTGTTGATGATTCTTTTTTTTTTCTACTTTCCCAAATTAACTTTAAGATTCTAATTACAAGCTTTCCCACCGGTTTCATCCGGGATTTATATTGTAAAAACATGAACGAACGAAAAGACGTTTATCTTTTTTTTTAATATTTCCAGGGGTTAGTTGTTTCACAGAATTTGAACAGTTCATCAAATTTCTATGTTAAAAATTCGAGTTTCGTGAAAGTTTTGTTATTATTCCTGTTGACAAGTTTTTTCATAGCACACGGAGAAAAATTACTAATATTGATTTAAGATTTTCACGGCCAAAAGTGTTTTTGGGGTGTTATGCCGTGTTACGCTAACTCCTTCTTTAGCCAACGTTTCGGACAGCATTGCAGTGTCCATCATCAGGGCAGATGTGTTATTTGAGGTTGTGTTAAAATGTGAGCTTAAGTATGAGGTTGTGATACCGTGTTGCCAGCTCCAACCCTCTGAGCTAACATTAACGAATCATTTTTATTTTTTATTTTAAGTGGTTTTTCTTCGTTTAGCTCTGGTGTAGCCGTCAATTACCGGATACCAAGAACTATTGAGCTTAGCTCCATCGTCTCTATTAATGTTTACGGGATTTTTATGAATTTCAATGGTTTCCATAATCAGCCGTGCTCTATAAGTTTTGGGTCTCCCCAAGATTTCAGGAACAAATCCAAATTAATGCCCGGTGTCAATCAGATGCTCGGCAATTGCCGATTTGTCAGGGTGGCCGAGTTTACAAGCTCTGAAGTGTTCTGAAATCCTTTTGGAGATAGTCCGCTCTGTCTGGCCTATATAGACTTTGTCACATCCGGAACAGCTGAGTTTATACACTCCATCTGTTTCCAGAGGAAACTTAGTCTTTGCAGACCTCAGTAAGTCCTGTATCTTTGTTGTTGTTCCGAAGACAGTCTTGATATTTTCCTTTCTCAATAGCCTGGCAATTCTGTCTGTCACATTGTGCACATAAGGCAGGAAGGCACAGCCTTTCGACTCTTGTTCAATTCTGTCTTCGTTTGGTGCAGATTTGGCTCTTATGATTTGCCTTGTCTGACTTGCTGGGTAACCGTTACGCTCCAGTGCATCGGTCAGCTTCGTAAGTTCCGCTCCGATTTTATGTTCTTCACATATTCTGGTCGCTCGGGTCACCAATGTATGGATAAGTCCTCTCTTCTGCGCTGGGTGGTGGTGCGAATCAGCGTGTAAGTACCGATTCGTATGGGTTGGTTTCCTATATACAGTATGCCCTAGGCTACCATCGTGTTTACGCATCACCTCCACATCTAGAAAAGGCAGGATTTTATCTTCGTTTTCCAGTTCCATTGTGAATTTAATTTTGCTGTGGAGAGAATTAAGATGGTCCAGGAATTCGTTTAGTTTCTCCATTCCATGAGGCCAAATAGCGAAGACATCGTCGACGTAGCGCCACCATACTTTAGGGACAGCCAAAGCTGTGTCGAGTGCCACTTCTTCAAACTTCTCCATAAAAAAGTTGGCTAGTACTGGCGATAACGGACTGCCCATCGCAACTCCCTCCAATTGCTCAAATAGTTCACCCTGAAATGCAAAGTATCCCGTTTTGAGGCAGTGTTCAAAAAGTTTGCAAATGTCTTCCGCATATATCTCCCTGAGCATTGTCATGGAGTCTTCTAGAGGCACATTTGTAAAAAAAGACACGACGTCAAAGCTGACCAGAATATCTCCTTCCTCAGTCTTTTACTTTTGTTTCTGTCTCGCATCTGTTGACTGCTTAGATCTTACTGCTTGTTGGTAAGTCATGTTGTCAACTTTTCTCCAGTCTTCTTCGGTAAGGGTTGCACTTAGGTGCAGATGTAGAGCGAAAAGGTCCCGAGATACTTCATCCAGCTCGCCTAAAATAAAATAAAATCCTGCCTTTTCTAGATGTGGAGGTGATGCGTAAACACGATGGTAGCCTAGGGCATACTGTATATAGGAAACCAACCCATACGAATCGGTACTTACACGCTGATTCGCACCACCACCCAGCGCAGAAGAAAGGACTTATCCATACATTGGTGACCCGAGCGACCAGAATATGTGAAGAACATAAAATCGGAGCGGAACTTACGAAGCTGACCGATGCACTGGAGCGTAACGGTTACCCAGCAAGTCAGACAAGGCAAATCATAAGAGCCAAATCTGCACCAAACGAAGACAGAATTGAACAAGAGTCGAAAGGCTGTGCCTTCCTGCCTTATGTGCACAATGTGACAGACAGAATTGCCAGGCTATTGAGAAAGGAAAATATCAAGACTGTCTTCGGAACAACAACAAAGATACAGGACTTACTGAGGTCTGCAAAGACTAAGTTTCCTCTGGAAACAGATGGAGTGTATAAACTCAGCTGTTCCGGATGTGACAAAGTCTATATAGGCCAGACAGAGCGGACTATCTCCAAAAGGATTTCAGAACACTTCAGAGCTTGTAAACTCGGCCACCCTGACAAATCGGCAATTGCCGAGCATCTGATTGACACCGGGCATTACTTTGGATTTGTTCCTGAAATCTTTGGGAGACCCAAAACTTATAGAGCACGGCTGATTATGGAAGCCATTGAAATTCATAAAAATCCCGTAAACATTAATAGAGACGATGGAGCTAAGCTCAATAGTTCTTGGTATCCGGTAATTGACGGCTACACCAGAGCTAAACGAAGAAAAACCACTTTAAATAAAAAATAAAAATGATACGTTAATGTTAGCTCAGAGGGTGGGAGCTGGCAACACGGTATCACAACCTCATACTTAAGCTCACATTTTAACACAACCTCAAATAACACATCTGCCCTGATGATGGACACTGCAATGCTGTCCGAAACGTTGGCTAAAGAAGGAGTTAGCGTAACACGGCATAACACCCCAAAAACAAATAACAAAAAAATTACTAACATTGAATAATGTAAATTTTTAAAAAATCTCTTAAAATTATTCGTAATCAGGTTAAAAACGGGATTGCAGGCCCTTAGCGAATGAATTATTCGCTTTCCTGATTAACTAATTTATTAGTAAAATACGAGTGTATTATCACGATGTTCATAAAAATCCTAATACTCACTAACAATTACCAATAATTTGAAGAGGTTTTAAATAAATAAGAATTACTTTTTAATCTTAGAGTAATTAAACAATAACATATATTGAATAGAACTTTCACAGAACTTGAATATTAACATATATTTAATAATTTGATGAATTATTCACATTTTGTGAAACTACTGGTTCTTAATATATTATATATTTCGACGCTCCATAGCTCATCAAAGAAATGATAATGACAAATTAAATCCAGCGCATTTCAGTTCAGTAGAGTTTATTGAAATTAGCGTTTATTGAAAAATAGATCAGCAACATCAACCATGGGCAGACTGATGAACCTAAGCGCAATCCAAACTAAAAATCCGTGATTTTGCTTTTGGAGTATCTGTGCCGAAGGCTTGGAATTGACTCCCTCCAGAACTAAGATCCATAACAAGTCCCACAGAATTCAGGTCTTAACTAAAAACTTAACGTTTTAAGCTCTCATACCCTTAAATTATATGTATACCATTCCTGAGAGTAGCATTCTTGTATTGCATATAATACATTCTAATCACGCTTTCCTTATTGGATTTACATTATTCGAAATCTGTCTAATACCGAGGGACAAATCATACTTTAGGGAGATGAATTCTGATCAAAACCTTTTACTGTGGTACCGCCCGGCATAAAGTTCGCTTTTCCTTTCCTAAATACCCTCATTAAATAACATATACACATATTATCAAAATAAATACCGTAATGTCCAATTATGTCCTGTGCGTTCAGACCGTATATTGATTTTTCTAATAAACAATAAACAGTGTTAATCTCAAGAGACCTACCAGTTAAATATTGTAATGTATTTTATCTGAATGTATAAAATGTAAATAAATAACATATGTACATTCTAGCATCACGGTCAGTAATCAAATGCATTGTCCAATTTAGGGTGGAACACTTTTATATGAAAATTTTTTTTTTTCGAAATTCGAACTGGAATACCAATTAAAAGTTGCTTTATTTAATTCTAAATAACACTTCTCAATTTGAAAGTTCTAGCTCAACGGCTTGAGGTCCCGCCATAGACTTGAAATTTTATTTTTCATGGTTTTATAGACGTTTTGTATTAAACACCCTATAAACAAAATAATGAGTAAATATAATATATTATGCATTAAATGATAAAATAAAAGTAGATTTTAATTAATAAAAACATTTTTTTCAGAAAGTAAACACAGGTTCAGAAAGTTATGTTGGTATGAATAAAATAATTTTTTATAGCAAAAATCCTTTTTCGGCTCAAACTTTGGCATGAGTTTTCGAGATGCTAATTTAGATTTTATGAATCCCTCTCATCTTGTCTTGTCGAATACACTTAGAGCTGCTTCTGTCACAACTTTTACAGCTTTTTCCACAGCCTGGGTATGGCAAGGCAGTCTCATAAACTCCAACACTACATCTTCTCCATTTTCAATAAGATCTTATAACTGCTCATCGGAAATATTCATCAGTATTGGGGGTTCGTATATATTTTATTGCTAGTCAATTATATCTATGTAAGAACATGCATTTAAGTCCACTTTCGGCACGTCAAACATGCGCGAAACAGAATTTTTATTAACTTGACGAGCCTGTAAAATGCGTCTTGCAGCGAGTTCTCGATTGTGCTTACGTGAATCTGATATCATACTCAACAACAATGTTTCTGGATGAGCAGAGTAACTGTTTCGAATTATAACAGGGTTCACTATCGCTAACAACTCGTCGGACAAATATCTAGTGCTGCTAATGAGCTTCCATAAATGATTTGAACCATCTTTGCAGGATGAATGTGTTTTGATAGCAAACCAGACAGGAGCGTGCGATTATACGACAAACGTTGCTAAAGTCACAAGATTTTGTTGTGGATTTTCTGTAGAAATATACAAATGTAATATGCGATTAGCTCTTGTCAACCAGCAGGCATGGGGTAGTTTACCTGGGTTTTTCTGTAATAAATTGGGAGACTAGGATCCATTTATGACAGCAGTATTAATTTCTTGTAAATTTTTCTGGTCTGTACTGAGATGTGTGGATATTTGTGGAGGTAGTTCACCTTCTATTTTCTCAAAGTTGGCCAACGGCAGCGTCTTGCATATCTCAAATGCTTTACCAATTTTACCTGCAAATGATTTAGGTCCTGCAGTAGGGCCATCCAAATAGGTAAAAAAATGCCTCAACGGTAACTCATTGGCTTGTAAGAGACAAATTATCCATTGTAATGGTCGAGATAGTCTGTTTTCTAAAAGACGAATCACGCCTCCCACTTTCCCCGTATTTGTGTTTGTTCCATCACAGCCAACAGCCATTAAACCATCTAGTGATATATTTGTCAGTCGTTAAAAAGCTGTGGAATGCTCTTTAAATATTTTTTGCACTGCCCGATGTTGGAACCCCATACTAAACATAAACAGTACCTGGTTCTTTTATAATCGAAATATGTTCCTCTTGTACAATCACTCTAAAGCCACTTCGATCTTTTTAAAACAGTTTTAGCCGTCTTGTCTTTCCTTCCATCGAAATATAATAAAGGAATTTCTGTAACTCTTTCTTCGGTTAAAATTTGCACGCGTCTCATTCTGTCTTATTCTTCTTAGTTTCATCCAATCTATTATGCCTCATTTCTTGTTTGAGAGTACGTAATCTTCTATTCAGAAATTTTTTACTCTGGTTTAGATCCGTTCTTCCTAAAGCCATCAGTCAGTAAGTGCGTTGGTCTTCTAAAAACATTTATTTCTCTTTTGGCACTTTTTTTTTCTCTCAAACAAGTACAGCTTACAAATTCTTTACATTTACTTGCAGCTATGTCAAAAATCTTTCTATTTTGTACTCTGAACTCTTCTAACTTTTCTTCTTTTAGTTTCTTCAAAGACTTTTTCAAATTATAACACTTCGAGTGATAACTTTTTAGTAACTGTAAGATTCTTTTGTGTGTGACAATTGGAATAGAAGATTTTATCCACAATTCTTCAATTATTTTCGTTGAAACCATTTTGGCAATTTTTAAAAACGTAGGTCCTTTTGTTGTGTTATTCCTTACTTTTAGTCTTGTCGAACCCATTCGTAGAATTTCATCACTTTTTCATATGTATGTAGGATATTCTCTTTCAACTCTGCACTTACACCAAATATCGGACATTTTAAATTTTGTTTTATAGAAGTCATGTTAATTCACTTAAAAAACGTTTATTAATAAGTACCCGTGAATATAATTGACGCGCAACCTTTCACCTTGAGACAATTATCGACACTAGTTTAAACAAAACACTGCATTTCGTAGATTTTCAGGTGCCGCCCCCCGGTTCGTCCCGTACTTTTCTCCTCTTTTATAGCGCCAAAGTTTATTAAGATAAAGAAATATTTTATTGCAATAGCTAGTTAACTATATTTGAATATGTTTTTAAATAAAATAAACCTATTTTAATAAATTCTGTACTATTTTGTAGGCCGCGCAAATAGCCCCTAAACTGTCGTTTTTGTAAATGTTCGATGTCTTGGCGGGGGCTTTTACCGTTGTCTGACATTATTTATATTTTTAATTGAGGTAATTGATGGCAATTGGCAACTTAATACAACTATTCCAAATCAAAATTAGAAAAAAAAAATTTCGTTCCGCCCTATTGTCCATATAGCTTTGTATTGGTGATCTACGAACCTGTGGATGTAATAAATTGATAAAAGTTTGACTAGTCTATAGTTGGTAAAAAGATAGATGATTTGATGGGGGTGATTTTGCACAAAAACGGCGCCATACACCATCCGAATATTATTATTATTTATTATTTAATATGTGAAGGAGAAGAATTAAAAGTATGTAGTGTTTAATAGAAAAAGAAAAATAGTACATTTTGGATACATGGTTAAAAATACTACGATTAGATAATAAATACAGAATAAAATAATACCAAGTGAATATGCAAGACAGTACTATGTGCAATGCAGAAATAATAACAAGTTCTATTTCATAAGGTCTTCAGTTTCCCTATGATGTTTTAATTTACCGTAAATACAAATACTGTCTTAGAAATGTTGTCAAAAACGCCAACTACACTTTTAATGAATGAAAGAACACGATATTTCGAAAACACATTCGTTTTTTTTAGAGAATTTGTAAGAAAACTGTAACTTCACTTTTATCTCGTTCATATAATATAAAAATAAGAAATAATTTTAAAATTAAACCGATTGTT